>NW_026968647.1:0-78765 GCF_028390025.1 Pseudophryne corroboree
TACTCTGTCAGGACGCCCGGACGTCATGACGTCATGACGTCATGACGCCCGGACGTCTCTTGGGTGTCAATCATTGTGGAGAGGAGGAGCCGGCGGGGGAACGTCTTTCCAGGCTGGGTACAGGCGCACCGCTGTGAGTCAGCATCGCAGCGTGTGCGCCGGGGAATGGAGCCAGCTGAGTGCGGTCCGGGTAACTGCGGGTGAGTCGCGACCCCATGCTGAGATGGGTGCGACCCACTCTGGGGTCGCGACCCACAGTTTGAGAAACGCTGGTCTAGAGGGATCAGTAATGCATTGTACTGTATAGAGGCGTCAGGGATGTAGCGTAGGGTATAGAGGCGTCAGGGATGTAGCGTAGGTTATAGAGGCATCAGGAATGTAGCGTAGGGAATAGAGGCATCAGGGATGTAGCGTAGGGTATAGAGGCGTCAGGGATGTAGCATAGGGAATAGAGGCGTCAGGGATGTAGCGTAGGGAATAGAGGCATCAGGGATTTAGCTTAGGGAATATAGGCATCAGGGATGTACTAGCAGGTATATAGAGGTCAGTGTACTGTATAGAGGGGTCAGTAATGCAGTGATGGTTATAGAAAGGTCAGTGATGTAGTGTAGGGTATAGAGGGGTCAGTTATGTAGTGTGGGGTAAAGAGGGGTCAGTAAAGATACTAAGCTGAAGTACTTAGAACACTTCTTGAATTAAGACACAACCTGCAAGAAAAAGTATGCAATATGGGTGAAAAGGCAAATGTCAGAGGTCTGATACAAGTAACCAGCTCCACACTTTGCACCACATAGCGTTATGTTATACTGGGATATGTTCTTTTTTGGTGTGTGTGTATGTGTGTGGGGGGGGGGGGGGGGGTGCCAAAGGAAATTTTTGCCATTGGCTCCTTTGGTCTAGAACCAGCCCTGATCACAAAATATTTTTGTCTAAGCAGACAGGACATTGATCAGCGTTGGCTCATTCTCAGCCCCCCGCCCAGCCTCTGCTGCCAACAGACTGCTATTAGCTAGTTAACCTTCTGCCTTCCCTATCTATGACACAGACTGCTGCTAATGCTACCAGACTGTTCCCAGTGGCTTCACACCAACAGTGAATCCCAGCCGATGATGTAGGGCAGCGTGTGGGGGAGGGGGTCAGTTGCTGTGGCTCCAACATGGTAACCGCCAATGGACTGCAATGCTTTATCGAAAGGGGGGGCGCCAGTCCCTTACTTTGCCAGGGGCGCTTGGACCCCTAGCTACACCTCTGTTGACCCTAACCGATACCCCTAAACTAACCATAATTCCTGCAGTAAAAATCCATGTTTCTATGTATATAGGGGGTCATTCCGAGTTGATCGCATGCTGCCGTTGTTCGCTGCGTAGCAATCAGTTGAAAAAAATGGCTAATCTGTGCATGCGCATGCTCCGTAATGTGCATGCGCATCGTACGGGTACAAAGTCCATTGTGGTTTTGCACTAGTTCTAGCGATTATTCCAATCACAGAACAGGCCACAAGGAGATTGACAGAAAGAGGGCGTTTCTGGGTGGCAACTGACCGTTTTCAGGGAGTGCTTGGAAAAATGCAGGCGTGGCAGAAGAAATGCAGACGTGGCTGGGCATTCGCTGGATGGGTGTGTGACATCAAAAGCCGTCCCTCGGTTGTTAGAATCAACGCACACGAAGTGTAACTACAGTGCTGGTCTTATTTTGAAACGATTTTGCAGGCGCTCTGCTGCTCAAGTGTTCGCACTTCTCCAAAGTGAATATACACTCTCCAGTGGGCAGCGACAATGCGTTTGCATGGCTGCTAAAAACTGCTAGCGAGCAATCAACTCAGAATGACCCCCATAGTGTATTGCAAGAAAATATCTGTAAATCCAATGGTACCGTAAGTGCGGTATATACTCGCACTTCTTTGCGGGGTGAGAACATCTCCCCTAAGTGAAGTCAGCCCTATGAATAGAGTTTGTGTGATCCCTGTGCAGCAGTCACAGAAAGGGTTCATCTCTGCAGTTTGTCACTCAAATTACATTGCTGCATTTTTTTCTAGAAGTGGATCTGAGAGCTGTTACCCGCAGACCAGCTACAATAATTATCCTGGGTACTCACTAGACCAGTGGTTCTCAAACTGCACCCTGGGGTGCCTCAGGACACTTGCAGGGGTGCCTTGGATTGGTGGTCCAGGACCAATTCAAAATATTTATAGTTAGTGTTATAGGCAAAACCAGTGCTGTTGGCTGGCAATCATAACATATGTGCACAAGCAGAAGCAAATCCTGTCCCCTACCAAAGGGCCAGCGCTAGGGTGTTTGGCGCCTCCCTGCAAACTATTAATTTGGGCCCTCTCTCCAATACTTAATAAAGGGACAGTGCGCTCCTTAAAAAAAGAAGGTGTGGTATCACAAGGAAGGGGCATGGCCACACAATAGCACCCCAAATCAAAATACGCCACACAGTAGCACTATCTTATTGTCATTACACCGCATGTAATAATAATAATAATAATACCCACAGTCGCAGTGCCCTTTATACACATAACCACCATATCAGTGCAGCTTACACACATAATGCCAACAGTAGCAGTGCCCCTTCTACACATGCCCACGGTGGCAATCCTTTACATGGCAAATATCAACCTGGTTTTGCCATGTAAAGGATTGCCACTTTAAAAACAAACAATCAAACAAAAACAAAAAAAACAACAGGAAAAAACACAAAATCTCTCACTTTCTGATTCTCACACCCTATTACATTCCTCTCTATATATTTAAATGTTTCTATTACTGTATGTTCCCTCTTCCCTTCTCCAAACTATACACATCAACATTTTTTAGTATTTCCAGGTAAGTTTTGTGATGTAGGCCATGCACAATTTTAGTTGCCCTAATGTATTTACAGCCTTCTGGAGATATGGCTTCTGGAACTGAACACAGGATTCTAAATGTGGCTGTACCAAGGACCTATACAGTGGCATTACAGGTTGAGTATCCCTTATCCAAAATGCTTGGGACCAGAGGAATTTTGGATATCGGATTTTTCTGTATTTTGGAATAATTGCATACCATAACGAGATATTATGGTGATGGGACCTAAATCTAAGCACAGAAGGCATTTATGTTTCATATACACCTTATACACACAGCCTGAAGGTCATTTTAGCCAATATTTTTTATAACTTTGTGCATTAAACAAAGTGTGTGTACATTCACAGAATTCATTTATGTTTCATATACACCTTATACACACAGTCTGAAGTTCATTTAATACAATATTTTTAATAACTTTGAGTATTAAACAAAGTTTGTGTACACTGAGCCATCAAAACACAAAGGTTTCACTATCTCAGTCTCACTCAAAAAAGTCCGTATTTCGGAATATTCCGTATTTCGGAATATTTGGATATGGGATACTCAACCTGTATTACTTTTTTCTGCTACTGGTTCTTTAACCTATGCAAACAAGCATCTGACTTGCCTTTCCTATTGCTTTGTTACATTGCTTACCTGAAATAGTAATACTTAGATAGCTTTCCTCTTGCCATTATAATGCCCTTAATATTATAGTTAGCCTTTGCATTTTTGAGACGTGTATGATTTTGCATTTTTTGGCATTAAATGTTGCCATGTTCTTGACCATTCCTCTAGTCCAGGGGCGGAACTGCCAGAGACAACGGAGTCAGTTGCCGCCGGGCTCCAGCCCTAAAGGGGCTTCCTCCATTGCCCCCCGGCTGTTACGTGCCCTTCCTACTAAATAGACAAAGGCGCTACCAGCAGGGTCTCGCAGTTTGTACATTCCATGCCGTAACACCCTTCTTTCCACCTTCACAATGAAGCTATTGGTACTTTGCAAAAAAAAAAATTATTAGCATTGCAACTCAGCAGATCAATGCAGTGTGCAGCCACACACTCCATATATCTGCTCAGCCACAAAGCTGATTATTTCTTCACAAAGTACAAGGTGAGCTCCAAATAGAATTCTCTAGCTTAGATTATACCTTTCTATGCAAGGGTAAATAGCTCAATTGTTTGACTGCAATGCCACAGGAAATGGTTTGGATCCAAGACAGTGTGACTGAATAATAAAGAAACCTTAAGATGAGTTCATGAATGTTGTATAAGTATTAGTGAGAGAAGGGGTCAGGAGCATGCTAGGCTGCAAAAAATAAGGTAGGCTGCAAGTGAAAGTAATGATCTCCTATATATTTTCCCAGATCTGTCACTCTGTGTGGCTAACTCTGGGGGAAGTCACAGCAATGGGCGGAGACGGCAACTGCAGGACGATACACCAGTGCCAGCATCAGACCGTAACAAAGTGACAGATCAGGGAGAATATATAGGAGGTAGGGAGGTGGCCATGGTACATGACTGGCCAAGGGACACTAGCTCATGTACCCCTTTACCACTGAGGCTGGCCACCAAGGATGGACCTGTCACCAGTGCACATGCAATAACCTCTTCTGCTGCCCTCTTTGCAACTCAGATTGCCCAGTGCTCCCCTTCGCTAACAGTCCACAAAGTTTCCCCATCTCCCGGTCTGCCTCCTCACCCCCACTTTCATCTCTACAGCACACGCGCATATCATACAAGATCCCATCATGCGTACGTAGGTCTGAAATGCAAGAGGGAGGTTGGGGGGAGATTGGCATGCGCCAGCAACACCACACAGCTCACTGTGACCACAGTGGAGAGGCGCTGCAACAGGACAATACACCAACCTCGGAGCAAGGAACTGCGTCGGTCAGGAGGAGAACTATTTCAATAGCATAAAAAGGTTAATGCGTCCCACCCTATGGACACCAGACTCATCAAGTCACTGTTGCCAGAGTCTCATACAATGACTCTGAACCTCTAAGCACACTATTTGACTGTCCACACCCTGCTGTGCCTATTACCCATCTCCTCCACCACCCTCAACACTGACCCACACATCATTCACCCACAAAGATACAATAAAGGTAGTTTGGATAAATTAGCTAAATGAAATGGATTTAACCAATTTATCTAAATGACCATTTTTGGATGTTTTCCAGTGTTTGTGAACAAATGGTCAATTGTAATTTGCTGCCACATATTAGCATAATTTTGTTTCAACTAGAAAAAAAAATTGGACAGATAATCTAAGTGTGGATCCAGTTTAAAGGTCCGTATTCACGGCCCGATTTTGGGGAGAGATGTGTGCTGAGCGAACTGCTCAGCACACATCTCTCCCCCCGCTCAGCACAGCGTGATGTGTGCTGAGCGTACGGGGGGTGGGGGGGGCGCTCATTTCACCCCCTGTGTAGGGCATTCTGTGTGTATCCAGCTTAACAGGTGTGAGCATCATACAACTACTGACTTGCGAGTAACTATACAGCAGCTCCATACCTTGTGACTTGAAGAAACACCAGTTAACCCCGGGAATGCTGCAGTCAAAGCAACAATTCCTCTTCTTCAATTACCATTTTAATAATAGGGTAAAGAAAATGAAGTGGATTTTAGAAAGAAAATAATACTGTCAATATACTATTAAAACAAATTAAAATGGTAAAAGTTATTGTACTTTAAGTAAAAATAAAAGAGACAAAATATCAATCCCAGTTTTGGATTACTTTAATTAACAAAAAAAATGCATATAGCAGAGGATAGTTTCAATCTGCCTACCTCTGGGTTATGGGCCCAGCATGCTTCCATTGCAGTACTCTGCTGCACATGTAAGTGCAAGAGATCCTGAAGCACTCACTCATCATGGGAAAGTACCAATGTGTTTCTTCGTTGGTTGATGGAAGAAACATCTTACAAAAACTCTCCAGATTATTGACTTTTTAAAGTTTTTCTAGGAAACGTTTTAGATGAATGCTTATTAGCCTTTGTCAGTATGGACTTTTGCAAAGTGTCTCTGTGGCGCAATCGGTTAGTGTGTTTGGCTATTAACCAAAAGGTTGGTGGTTCAATCCCACCCAGGGACGTAATTAACCTTGTGATCAGATTTTGGTGATATTTAAGTAGACAAGTCAAAATTTCAAACCTCCTCTTATGGTGTAGGGTACATGGCCTTCTCTGATGTAATCAGAGTTAGATTTGATTCAGTGATTTTATAAAAAACAGCTAGGAAGCACAATTTAGCAGTGGGTTGCAGAGAAAAAAAATATGCTGGCAGAAAAATCCAATCGAGTGATTAAACAGCTCTTCATTTTCTGGCTTTATTTTTATGCTAACAAATTTGTTCTCTGAAAAGTGTCCACAAAGCCAAGTCTCTGATTAACACCTTTGTAAGGATGGTTTTTCACCTATTACTAAATTAAACTTGCTTCATTGGAAAGGCAGCAAGATGCATCCTCATTTCAATGTCTATTGAGATAATACAAGTTGACACCAGGAAACATTAACGCCACTGCATCCTTGCTGCTTTCTCATGTGGAAGTCTGTTTAATGTGAAAACAAATGTGTGTGTTTTTTTCAACCTGGAAGCCCAACATCGATTAAGATCGATCTTAAATAGACCCCTGGGTTTTAAGGATAACCATGGTTGAGTCCAATGGTTAATTCACATTGACCGAAGTTCTAATTAAGTCACCTGTGCTCAAGCATGATATCCTTAAAATCTGGATTGCAATGACAGCATTTTGGAACTATGCCTAAGGGTTTAATTTTTACATTTATCCACTGACAATAAATCTACCTACAATATCCCTGTAACTGTTATGATTACAGTATTTCACTAAATAATTTAATTTGCTGAACCTTCTGTAAAAAGAAATATTAAGCTGCTGTAATTCCCAGATGCAGCAAATTTGTTAGCTAGTGGGCAAAACCATGTGCACTGCAGGGATGGGGGGGGGGCAGATATAACATTTGCAGAGAGATTTAGGTGGGTTATATTGTTTGTGTGCAGGGTAAATACTGGCTGTCTTGTTTTTACACTGCAATTTAGATTTCAGTTTGAACACACCGCACCAAAATCTAACTCTCTCTGCACATATTATACACCCCCCCCCTGCAGTGTACATGGTTTTAGCTAATAAATATGCTGCTGTGATCAGATCTGAGTTAAGCCCTATGTATTTGGCACTGGCAAAGGGTTAGAGGCCTTGCTGTAGAGCTCACACCTTTCTTATCATGCATTGTAATATTTCCTATGTCCTGATGTTGTGCTCTCTGCTCCATACAAGTAAACAGCAATGTAGCATGGCTATCAAAGAGCGTGAAGATTGCAGATTTCCTGGGATTAATGCTAAGGAATGCTATTCCAGAGGCTGCTGCTTTAATTCAAGTGTCACTGGGGTTAAATGGTGTTTTTACCTTAAAAACACAGGTAGAGTATATAGTACAGTGGTAAAGTGGGAGCATGTAGTGCTATTGATTACAGATTTGATGGAGCTTAAACATGGATAAGGTCCATGGCTCTAAGAGTTTATCTTGTGTATCCTTTATTCTTAGTCATGGTCAGATAAGATTAGAAAATACCATTTAAGTGGAAATTTCCTGTTAGCTGTTTTTCAGTTTGCTCAACTGTCTGATTAACTGGTCCTAAAAAAAGGACCAAAGGAGCTAAATTGCCCTGTGATCTAGCTAAATTGCCCCAGTTAAAAAAAAAAAAAACTAAGCTGCTGTAATTCCTGGATGTTTCCTTACTGCATCAACAGGAAGTGACAAGAAACAATGTAATGTGGAACCGTACAGCAGAAGGGATTGCGGCTACCCCACAATAAGTGCAGCGGAATGTAAGAAGAGGCATATACAGTGTGGTGTGGCTGTAGATGAGCTTAGTGGTTTCTGTTAGAGTTCTTCTACTTCTAACTACTCGTACATAAATGAGTAAGCCGCCGATTTATTAAACCTGGTGAAATGATAATTTGCATGGTGATAAAGTACCAGCCAATCAGCTCCTAATTGCCATGTCACAGGCTGGGTTTGAAAAATGACAGTTAGGAGCTGACTGGCTGGTACTTTATCACCTTGCACTTTATCAGTTCACCAGGCTTAATAGATCTGCCCCAATGTTTCAAAATGGAATGCATCAAGAGAACGGTGTTGGTAGTATAAAACTACCTACAGCACCTGGTATTCCCAGGTGGTCTCACATCCAAGAACAAACCAGGCCTAAAATCAGGTGATATTGGGCATATACAGTGTGGTGTGGCTGTAGATGAGCTTAGTGGTTTCTGTTAGAGTTCTTCTACTTCTAACTACTCGTACATAAATGAGTAAGCAGCCGATTTATTAAACCTGGTGAAATGATAATTTGCATGGTGATAAAGTACCAGCCAATCAGCTCCTAATTGCCATGTCACAGGCTGGGTTTGAAAAATGACAGTTAGGAGCTGACTGGCTGGTACTTTATCACCTTGCACTTTATCAGTTCACCAGGCTTAATAGATCTGCCCCAATGTTTCAAAATGGAATGCATCAAGAGAACGGTGTTAGTATTGTAAAAATACACACAGCTCCTGGTATTTCCTTGTGGTCTCCCATCCAAGTACTAAAACCAGGACCAACACTGCTCAGCTTCCATGATCAGGAGAGATTGGGCAAATCCAGTGTGCTGTGGCTGTAGATGAGCTGGTGGTTTCTGTTACAGCTCTTCTACTTCTAACTTCTGGTACATAAAAGAATACATGTAAAAATTAAATGTACCAAGAAAATGGTGTTGGTAGTTTAAAAACACCTAAAGAATCTGATACTACCAAGCAGTCTCCCATCCATGTATTAACAAAGTCCAATACTGCTTTGCTACAAAAATCAAATGAGATTGGGCATATCCAGTGTGGTGTGGCTTTAGCTAAGCTTTGTGGTTTCTGTTAGAGCTCTTCTACTTCTAACTACTGGTACATTAATGAATATGTATAAGGTTGTAGTTTATCCAATATGCCTTTACTACCTTACCTTTCAACCCCCCCTCCCTCCCCTCTTCTCCTTATAGCTTCCTTAGTTCTCTCCTCCTCGTGTGTGCGTTATTTGTTTTCTCATACGTCCTAGAGGATGCTGGGGTCACATTAAGAACCATGGGGTATAGACGGGATCCGCAGGAGACATGGGCACTTTAAGACTTTCAAAGGGTGTGAACTGTCTCCTCCCTCTATGCCCCTCCTCCAGACTCCAGTTTTAGTATTGTGCGCAGTGATACTGGATGCACTACAGGGGAGCTCTACTGAGTTTCTCTGAAAAGACTTGTTAGTTTTTTTTATTTTCAGGGAGGCTGCTGGCAACAGTCTCCCTGCTTCGTGGGACTTAGGGGAGAGAAGTATGACCAACTTCTAGTGAGTTCAATGGCTCTGCTTCAGGCTGACAGGACACCATTAGCTCCTGAGGGTGCTGATCGCTGGGTACGCCTAGATGCACACTCCCGCAGCCTGCCGTCACCCCCTTACAGAGCCAGAAGACAGGTGAGTAGCAGAAGAACAGAAGACTTCTTCTTCAGTGACGGCATTCTGAGGTACCGAGCAGCGAGCGGAACGCTGCGCGCCATGCTCCCACACAAACACAGGCACTGCAGGGTGCAGGGCACGGGGGGGGGGGCACCCTGGGCAGCATAAATTCCTCACAAAAGGCTGGAAAAAGTGGACATAAGTGCCTGGGCACTGTCCTTACCCCGCTAGCGTAATTAATTATTTCTGAGCGGGACAGATACGCGCCATTACAGCGGCGGGGCTTCTTCCTCACCTCACCAGAACATCTTTAGAGCATTACAAGTCTATCACTATAGAGTTTATTATTTCCCAGACTGTGTACTTTTGGCGCTGGATTGTGAGCTGAAAAATCCTCTGTGTCCCTCTGACAGATTTACTGACGGTCTGTCCCCCATAAGCCGGTGTGTCTGTGGGTACTTGGTATATGTGTGTCAACATGTCGGTGGCTGAATGTTTTTCCCAAGAGGAAACTATATTAGGAATGCAGACATATGTTGGTGGCCCTGTTGGCACCACCAATAACTGACTGGGTAAATGTTTCAGTAATATCAGAGTAAGGTTGGATAAATCTGTGTCCCAGACACAGACGTAGAGAATAGATGTGATATTCATGGCTATGTTTCTTTTCCCTCAGGCCCCGCTGGGTCGCAAAAATGTTATTTTGCCCAGTTACTACACACTGATACTGACACGGATACTGATACTTATGTCGACCATAATGTTTCCTGATTAGATCCAATATTGGCAAGGAGCATTCAGTACATGATTGTGGATATTAAGGACATATTAAAATCACTGAAGACCCTGCTGTTCCTGACAAAGGGGTCTATATGTATGTATATATAGATATATAATGAAAGCTGATGTAACGTTCCTCCATCTCTGTTTGAGAAAGTCTGGGCCAGCTCGACAAGATGGTTTCAAATCCCCAAAAGGATTCTGGTTGTTTATTCATTTCCCGCCGCGGACAGAATAAAGTGGGAGTCACCCCCTGTTCTGCACGGGGCCCTGTCACAAATCCAGCGGATCGTATGCAGGAAGCTACATTATTTCTAGTTATGTAACCACGGGTACATTACTTAGACCTGCCATTACATGTGCATGGGTGAGTAGTAATATTCAAGAATTGGTCGAATACCTTGTCATCCGATATAGATACCCTGGAGAGATGGGATACTCCTTACGTTGTATCATATCAAGGACACTGCAGCATACTTACGTGAGACTGCAAGGGATATAGGACTCTTGAGTTCACGGGCCAATTTCATGGCAGTGTCGGATAGGAGGGCATTGTGGATTCACCAAGAGAATGCTGATGCTGACTCCAAGAAGAAAGGGAGTCTCTTCCCTATGAAGGTGAAGCCTTGTTTGGTGACTGCCTAGTTAATTTGATCTCGGCAGCTCCCGCAGGTAAGTCAACCTTCTTGCCCTATGTTCCCTCCCAACGGATGAAGACGCATCATTATCTGATGCAGTCATTTCGGCCCAATAGATATGCAAGAAGTTAAGATTCCCCTTTCTTTGCAGGTAGAGGAAGGAGAAGAGAGAAGAGGTCTGCATCCTCTTCAAGATCGCAGGAGCAGAGATCATCCTCTGCTTCTGCCAAATCCACTGCATGACGCTGGGGCTCTCTTGCAGGAGCCCGCACCAGTGGGGGCACGTCTAAAACTCTTCAGTCAGTTCTGGATTCATTCGGACATGGACTCGTGTGTTTTACAAATAGTGTCCCAAGGGTACAAACTGGGGTTTCAAGATGTTCCCCCTCACCGATTGTTCAAACATTAAGTTACTGTGCTGTTCCTGGGTTATATAGCGCTGGGGTATGTGCTGGCATACTCTCTCTCTGTCTCTCCAAAGGGCCTTGTGGGGGAAATGTCTTCAGTAAAAGTATTCCCTGTGTGTGTGGTGTGTCGGTACGCGTGTGTCTACATGTCTGAGGAAGAAGGCTATATTAGAGAGGAGCGGGAGCAAATGAACGTGGTGTCTCCGCCGACACCTGATTGGATGGATATGTGGAATGTTTTAAATGCTAGTGTAAACTCATTGCACAAAAGATTAGACAAGGCAGAAGCTTTGGGACAGTCAGGGTCTCAACCAATGCCTAATCCTATGTCGCAGGGACTGTCAGGGTCTCATAAGCGCCCACTATCCAGATGTTGACACAGATACCGACATGGATTCTGACTCCAGTGTCGATTACGATGATGCAAAGTTACAGCCAAAATTGGCAAAATACATTTGATATATGATTATGGCAATAAAAGATGTTTTGCACATCACAGAGGAGCCCCCTATCCCTGACAAGAGGGTACATATGTACAAGGGAAAGAAGCCTGAGGTAACCTTTCCCCCCTCACACGAGCTGAACGAGTTATGTGAAAAAGCTTGGGAATCTCCTGCAGATTTCCAAAAGGATTCCCCTTTCCCATCAACGGATAGGTTACGATGGGAATCCTCCCCTTGGGTGGACAAAGCATTAACACGCTTATCCAAGAAGGTAGCCCTCCCGTCCCAGGATACGGCTACCCTCAAAGAGTCTGCTGACCGCAAACAGGAGATTACCCTGAAGTCCATTTATACACATTCAGGTACCTTACTCAGACAGGCAATTGCGTCGGCCTGGGTGTGTAGTGCTGTAGCGGCATGGACGGATACCCTAGATAAGGCTACTATTTTATTGCCCCTGGGGCATATAAGAGATGCTGTTCTATATATGTGTGTATGCAAACTACAGGTGGTGCTGCAGGGCTCACACCCTTTTACTTGTCTTGTAGAGCAACTCTGGAGCTGTTACTGGGTGCAGCTGCTGCAAGAAATCAGCTTGAATGCTTCAGGGGCTTGGGCATGGCCGACATGAGCCCCACACTGATGGGGGTGTATAAAGCGATCTAGGAGTCATCCAAGCGCAACCCCACAAAGGCCGCCATGCCCTGCGTGACCATTTTCTCTTTTCATATGCAGACGAGGGTTGCAGCCAACTATGCCCATTGCTTGGATGACATCACCGTATGCAAATCCGTCTGCTGCAGACCTTTCCCCAGGAATGCTTGTACTAGTTGTTGCATATGGTTTGATGTTTGAGGGTGCTTCAGTATTAGGCAGCCTTCCGCCCTCTCATGTTCATCTGAAAATATGTGGTCTCCCTGCAGTTCCCTTGTGCTTCCTCAGTTGAATCTCCTTAACTTGACGGGTGTGTGCCCGAGCAGCCGCCCTCCACAGCCCTATCCCAGCACATGCTTTTCTTGCGTATGAGATCTCTTGATCATGAAGATAGTTCTCACAGGGTGAGGTTCATCCATTACATTTTAAAGTAGGAAGGTACAAATTACATATTCAAATTACATATATGTGCTGGATTCAAATGTTTTCCCCCCTTCCTTTCTCAATTGTGCCCATCAGCAGCTATTCTAATGTTGCTGCCAATGGGTGTGACACATTCATTTCTTCTGTGGGGTACACTGGACTCCACAAGGATTCAGATTGGGGTGTAGAGTAGGATCTTGATCTGAGGCACCAACAGGCTCAAAGCTTTTGACTGTTCCCAAGATGCTCAGCGCCCCCTCCTCTATAACCTCGCTTCCATGAACAGGGAGCTCAGTTTGTAGTTGGTGCCTTCAGTAGCAGGCCACTTGAGAGGGGGCTGCCTCAGGCAGCCTATTCTTAGCTATTAATTTTGACAAGAAAAGAAGAACTTTTTTTTATAAGAATCTACAAGGGCTGCAGTAGGCTAGGTCTAATAGACATCTTTACTGCAGCTCCATCACTCCCAGCGGCGCAGTATACTCCCGCGCCCTGGTTGCTGGGTCACTGCAGCGGAGGCTCCGGTTTCTTCCTAAGGTAAGTCACACACACACCGCCCTCCGGGATCACGAGGCCGCTGATGAAAGGGAGGTAAGGGACTTCTGTGCCCACACTATACCGTGATCCAGCGTGGCTGTAGGGGGCGGGCCATGTGCGCACTGGCGTGGACACTGATTACTGGGCAGCTGCTCCACTAGCCACCAGGGACAGTTAAGGAGCACAGCTCTGGGGGGTTTTCTCTTATATTAACCCCATTTTGTACTACCCGCAGTGCATTGTGATAGGTAATAGAGCCTGATTCAGGTTGGATTGCAATCGCAATAAGCAGTCCAACTGCAAAAATTGCTAAGAGCATACGCATGCGCCTGCATTTTCTGCGGCACCCCGCAGTTAATGCGATCGCCTCTGACTGTCAATCGGTGCTGGGGGGGGGGGGTCAGCAACACTCCATTTCCAAGTCGGAGATGGAGCGGTGCGTGGGCAGGGCTTCAAAATGGGGTCGGCAACGGAGAAACAGGAGGCGTGGTCAGAGCGGTTGCATGACATCACATGCAGCAGCTGCGATCACAAAAATGGTGGCGGCTTCCTGCGCACACATACAGTCTGCACCAACAGGAGGCTAACCCATTTTTTATGATCACGCTGAACTGCACTGCGACTGCAATTTCAGCGTGGTCAAGAAGGGAGGCGGCATGCTGGGTGGCCCCAGCATGCGAACCAAAGGATTGCAAATTCTGTTACTTAGCAGAATTTGCAATCCTTACTGAATTAGGCCCATTGATTACAAAATTTATTTGTAAATATTTGAAGTTTTTCTTCAGGGACTAACACAAAAGATGCTTGGGGCTACTAACACATGGGTAAGCCACGTAAAGCTTCCCATGGGTCAGTGGCATCACAACGGGGTTGCGGCCCACACCCGAGTGTCACCCGCCAAGGGGGGTGACACCAAAGTGCCGGCTCCTCTTCAGTGACAGAATATGGGTGTTTCACTGTGACATTACGTGCAACACCCAGTTTCTGTCACTGTGCAGGAGCCAGCACCACTCACACACTAGTCCCCGGGTGCAGCACTCAACCCCCGGGATACCCGGAGCAACAAAATGGAGATTCAGGCCAACAGGCCACACCCCTACCTATGAGACCATGCCTCCATTTTACCATTGCGCTGCTTATCTGCGCGCACTGCATTACAATCTCCCTCGCTGCCTCTCTGGGTGTCACCAATGATAGTGACACCTTTGCCATGCTTGTAGCAGCTGGTCCTAAGATCTACGCCTCCAGCCCTGAGTGTTTGCCCTTGTGACTTGTTGATCATCATAGCGAAGCAGATTCTTACAGAAAACTGCAGGGGCTTAGATTGAAAAGAAAAACATTGACGAACCCATCATTTCAGCAACAGGGTCTGCCACACGGCTGACTGAAATGACTGGTTGGTTTGGACCCCCACCAAAAAAGAAGCAATCAATCTCTCCTTGCACAAACTGGCTTTACAGAGGCAAGATGTCCACCTCATCATCCTCCGATTCCTCACCCCTTTCATTGTGTACATCACCCTCCTCACAGATTATTAATTCGTCCCCACTGGAATCCACCATCTCAGATCCCTGTGTACTTTCTGGAGGCAATTGCTGGTGAATGTCTCCACGGAGGAATTGATTATAATTCATTTTGATGATCATCATCTTCTCCACATTTTCTGGAAGTAACCTCGTACGCCGATTGCTGACAAGGTGAGCGGCTGCACTAAACACTCTTTTGGAGTACACACTGGAGGGAGGGCAACTTAGGTAGAATAAAGCCAGTTTGTGCAAGGGCCTCCAAATTGCCTCTTTTGCCTGCCAGTATACATACGGACTGTCTGACGTGCCTACCTGGATGCGGTCACTCATATAATCCTCCACCATTCTTTCAAAGGTGACAGAATCATATGCAGTGACAGTAGACGACATGTCAGTAATCGTTGCCAGGTCCTTCAGTCCGGACCAGATGTCAGCACTCACTCCAGACTGCCCTGCATCACCGCCAGCGGGTGGGCTCGGAATTCTTAGCCTTTTCCTCGCACCCCCAGATGCAGGAGAATGTGAAGGAGGAGCTGTTGACGGGTCACGTTCCGCTTGACTTGACAATTTTCTCACCAGCAGGTCTTTGAACCTCTGCAGACTTGTGTCTGCTGGAAAGAGAGATACAATGTAGGTTTTAAATCTAGGATCGAGCACGGTGGCCAAAATTTATTGCTCTGATTTCAACAGATTGAATCCTGGTTAAGCGAATTAAGGGCTCCATCCACAAGTCCCACATGCCTAGCGGAATCGCTCTGTTTTAGCTCCTCCTTCAATGTCTCCAGCTTCTTCTGCAAAAGCCTGATGAGGGGAATGACCTGACTCAGGCTGGCTAGGAAGGATGTAACGTTAAAACATTACACCGTATATGGCGAAATTATGTTTCTTGGTGTGAGGCCAGGAATGCTCCTACGGAAGAATTCCATCTGGGCCGTTTCCTTCACTTCCTACAAACTGGAGTGAATTTGGGCCTAAAATTAGGCTCTATTAAGGTCCAGATTTCGGCCTTATCCATTTTCTTTCAAAAAGAATTGGCTTCTCTTCCAGAAGTTCAGACTTTTGTAAAAGGAGTGCTGCATATTCAGCCTCCTTTTGTGCCTCCGGTGGCACCTTGGGACCTTAACGTGGTGTTAAGTTTTCTAAAATTACACTGGTTTGAACCACTTAAAACAGTGGAGTTAAAATATCTCACATGGAAGGTGGTCATGTTATTAGCCTTGGCTTCGGCTAGGCGAGTGTCGGAATTAGCGGCTTTGTCACATAAAAGCCCATATTTGGTATTCCATGTGGATAGAGCGGAATTGCAGACCCGTCCTCAATTCCTACCAAAAGTGGTCTCATCTTTTCATATGAACCAACCTATTGTGGTGCCTGTGGCTACGCGTGACTTGGAGGATTCCGAGTTACTTGATGTGGTTAGGGCTTTGAAAATTTACGTGGCCAGGACGGCTAGAGTCAGGAAAACTGAAGCGCTGTTTGTCCTGTATGCAACCAACAAGATTGGTGCCCCTGCTTCAAAGCAGGCTATTGCTCGCCGGATTTGTAACACGATTCAGCAAGCGCATTCTATGGCTGGATTGCAGTTACTGAAATCAGTCAAGGCCCATTCCACGAGGAAAGTGGGCTCTTCTTGGGCGGCTGCCCGAGGGGTCTCGGCACTACAGCTGTGTCAAGCTGCTACTTGGTCGGGTTCACACACCTTTGCAAAATACTATAAGTTTGATACCCTGGCTGAGGAGGAACTCATGTTTGCTCAATCGGTGCTGCAGAGTCATCCGCACTCTCCCGCCCGTTTTGGAGCATTGGTATAATCCCCATGGTCCTTACGGAGTCCCCAGCATCCTCTACGGACTACGAGAAAAAGATTTACCGGTAGGTTTAAAATCTTATTTTCTACTTTATTCTTTTCTATCCTAGTTTATTACGACCAACTCTCATCCAAGGAGTTTGATATTCTACTACCTGCATGCAATTTAAATTGCTTAAATTGTTTATATGGTTGATTTGTCCTTCACAATCCATAATCTGCAACTTGGATGTACTTGTGTCATTGAAAATCTTATAATAAAAATGTATATACAGATACTCAACCTGTATATTGAAAAAAAAAAAGTTATAAGACATATGCATTCAATATTTGAAGAAACAAAATAAAATAAAGCTATCTATTGGGTTTCACTAACAAGCACATTGGAAGACTTGACTACTGTTAAAAGACATGCATTACATGGTATAGAGCCACAAACCACAATGTAGTAAAATAAAAACAAACTTACATGTGTATCAAACCTATGTGAGGCTTACATTGATAGTGCAAGATCAACACTCTATCAACTGTGCAAACTAGACTGCACATAAATGCCATAAAATTTATCTGAGATTTTAGTAAATAAGGCCCGTTGCTGTCCGGGTCACGCAGCCGTCACGGCCCGCCCCCATACGGTCCGGTCATGTCTGCGTTGTCCTGACTGTGCCCCCAAAATGGCGGCACAATGCCGCTGGCCCGACTCCTCCTGCCCAGTGACCGCCTCTGCCTGTCAATCAGGCAGAGGCGCTCATTGGGCAGAGATGCTGATCGCATCTCTGGCATGTGCCGGTGCACTGCGGCACCAGCACACACGCACTTCAGACCTGATCTCCTGTTGTGTGAATATGCACAGCAGGGATCAGGTCTGAATTAGGCCCTATATACAGCTGTCAGTAAGGCAGGGATGTGCTGCTGCCAGTGAGGCAGGGATGTGCTGCTGGTAGTGAAGCAGTGATGTGCTGCTGTCAGCGAAGCAGTGCTGTGCTGCTGTCAGCGAGACAGGGATGTGCTGCTGTCAGCGAGGCAGGGATGTGCTGCTGTCAGCGAAGCAGGGATGTGCTGCTGTCAGCGAAGCAGGGATGTGCTGCTGTCAGCGAGGCAGGGATGTGCTGCTGTCAGCGAGGCAGGGATGTGCTGCTGTCAGCGAGGCAGGGATGTGCTGCTATAAGTGAGGTAGGGATGTGCTGCTGTCATTGAAGCAGGAATGTGCTGCTGCAGTGAGGCAGAGATATGCAGCCCACTATCTCCCTATCACCCCTGCCTGAGTCACACACTTTCCCTGTCACCCCTGCCTCAGTTACCCACTATCTCCCAGTCACCGCTGCCTCAGTCAACCACTATATCTGCGATCCCTGCCTCAGTCACCCACTATACCAGTCACCCCTGCTTTAGTCACCCACTGTCACCCTATCACCCCTGCTTCAGTCACCCACTATCCCTGTCAACCCTGCCTCAGTCACCCACTATCTCCCAGTCACCCCTGCCTCAGTCAGCCACTATCCCTGTCACCCCTGCCTCAGTCTCTTACTGTCCCTGTCACCCCTGCCACAGTCATCCACTATCTCCCTATCACCCCTGCCTTAGTCATTTATTATACCTGTCACCCACTTTCTTCCCATACTTACCCAACCCCTTCCTATCACCCCTCCCTCAGTAACCCACTATCTCCCTGTCACCCACTATCTCCCAGTCACCCCGGCCTCAGTCACCCACTATCTCCCACTCATACATGCTTCAGTCACCCACTATCTCCCAGTCATCCCTGCCTCAGTCACCTACTGACACCAGTGCTGACATTTCTGCTGCGGCCTCTCCACTCTCCAGCGTGAACGTCCTGACGACTGAGGAAATCCGCTTCCTAGTTGAGGACTCCGGGAATGAACACTGCCGATATTGCTGTCAGATGACTTTCTACCCAACGGAGGATTTTTGATACTTCCAGCTTTGCCATGCAGTTTCGAGTGCCGCCTTGATGATTTGTGTACACTACCGTGGTGGCGTTGTCAGATTGTACTTGAACAGGCCTGTTCTGTACTAGAGGCAGGGCCAGTGTCAATTAATTGAACACTGCCTGCAATTCCAGAATGTATATCAGGAGGAGAGATTCCTCCCTGGTCCACCGACCCTGGAGAAAGTGTTGCTCCAACACCATGGCCCAGCCCAAAAGACTGGCATCCATTGTCAGGAGGACACAGTTGGAGATCCAGAAGGGATGGCCCCTGCTCAACTGTTGGTCCTGTAGCCACCACCTCAGTGTCAGACGAACCTCCGGAGTCAAGGAGATCATTTGAGACATCATCCGATGAGGCAGGCCGTCCCACTTGGAGAGGATTAACCTCTGCAGAGGGCGGTAATGAAATTGAGCGTACTCTACCATATCGAAAGCCGACACCATGAGGTCTAGTACTTGCATCGCTGTGTGTATCAACACTCTTGGGCGAGAGAGGACGATACTGTCCTGAATTTTCAGGACTTTCTCTGGAGACAGAAACAATTGTTGGCTGTGTGTGTCCAGCAGTGCCCCTAGGTGCACAATGTTCCGAGCAGGGACCAGCGAGGACTTTTTTCAGTTGATGAGCCACCCGTGGACTTTTAGGAATTGGACTGCCAGTTCCAGATAACTGTGGAGAACCTCTTGGGAGTTCACCAGGATCAGCAAGTCGTCCAGATTTGGCAGGATCCTGATTCTCTGATGGTGAAGGGTCGTCATCACGGCCATGACCTTGGTGAATATCCGAGGTGCCGTGGCCAAACCAGAAGGCAGGACTTGAAATCCAAAAACAAACCAGGCACAACACTGCTTAGCTTCCATCATCAGATGAGATTGGACCAGTGGCGTAACTACTGCCCCCGCAGTCCTCGCGGTGGCTTGGGGGCGAGGGGCTGCGGGTGCGCCACTGATTTACAACAGACTGACATGCGGACGAGCGTCCGCATGTCAGTCTGCAGTCTCCTTCCCTCCGCCGCTTTTTGGAGGGACACGGAGGGCACACAGCGCGCCTCCCTGTGTCCCTCCTGCTGCATCATCTCCGGCGGCCGCGGGTCTAATAGGGGGAAGTGCCGTCCGTGAGCTCTAATTGGCTCACGAACCGGCACTTCCCCCTATTAGACCCGCGGCCGCCGGAGATGATGCAGCAGGAGGGACACAGGAGAGACGAGCTGTGCCCTCCGTGTCCCTCCAAAAAGCGACGGCGGGGGGGGGGGGTAAATATCTGTCACTGGGGGCATATATGGCACAGGGGGGGAGGGAGGAATATCTGGCACTGGGGCATTTCTGGCACTGGGGGGAATATCTGGCACTGGGGGCATATCTGGCACTGGGGGGGATATCTGGCACTGGGGCATATATGGCACTGGGGGGGAATATCTGGCACTGGGGGCATATATGGCACTGGGGGGGTATCTGGCACTGGGGGCATATATGGCACGGGGGGCATATATGGCACTGGGGGGAATATCTGGCACTGGGGGCATATATGGCACTGGGGGGGAATATCTGGCACTGGGGGCATATGTGTACCTGGCACATGGGGACGACGACTATATTTGGCACTAAGGCATGTAAGTACCTGGCACCGTGGGGGAATATCTGGCACTGGGGACATATGTGGCACTGGGAGCACAGCCCTAGCAACAAGGACTACCTCCTAGCAACGAGCATGACACCCAGTGCATGAAACATCTGGCAACGAGCATGACACCCAGTGCATGAAACACCTGGCAACGAGCATGACACCCAGTGCATGAAACCCCTGGCAACGAGCATGACACCCTGAGCATGAAAACCCCTGGCACCGTGCATGGAACCAAGAGCATGAAACCCCTGGCAACGAGCATGACACCCAGTGCATGAAACCCCTGACAACGAGCAGGTAATTGAAAAGTAATTAGAAGCCTTACTGTAGGACTTAATGTGTAATGGGCATTACGGTGTGTGGCATAATGTATCACGGACATTGCGGTGTGTGTCATAATGTGTCGCAGGCATTACGGTGAATGGTATACTATATTGCGGGCATTGTGATATGTGGTATAATGTCTCAGGGTCATTGCAGTGTGTGGCATAATGTATCACGGACATTGCGGTGTGTGTCATAATGTGTCAGGCATTACGGTGTGTGGTATACTATATCACGGGCATTGTGGTATGTGGTATAATGTCTCAGGGTCATTGCAGTGTGGCATAATACATAACGGGCATTGCGATGTGTGGCATAGGGTATAACGGGCAGGGCATTGCGGTATGTGTCACAGGCATTACGGTGTATGGTATACTATATCACAGGCATTGTGGTATAATGTCTCAAGGTCATTGCAGTGTGTGGCATAATGTGTCACAGGCATTGTATGTGCTATAATGTATCGGGCATTGCAGTGTGTGGCATAATGTATCACGGACATTGCGGTGTGTGTCATAATGTGTCACAGGCATTGTATGTGCTATAATGTATCAGGGGCATTGCAGTGTGTAGCATAATGTATAACGAGCATTGCGATTCCTGTCATAATGTGTCACAGGCATTACGGTGTGTGGCATAACGTGTCACAGACATTACGGTGTGTGGCATAATGTGTCGGGGGCATTACAGTGTGTGCATATTGTGTCGTGCATTATTGTGTGCGGCATAATGTCTAAGGGCCATTGCAGTATGTGGCATAATGTATACTGGGCATTACTATAAGGAGGAAAAATGACAAATAATGTAAGGGGCATGAATCAGGATTATTTTTCTTTCCTGTGGTGGCCAACGTATGGGCGTGCAGGTTGCAAAACTGGGGTATAAGGTAGTCTTTTCCTGCAATGCCACGCCCCTTTATGCGAAACCACGCCCACTCCAACAAAACCACGCCCCTTTTTTGACGCGCGCGCCTTGGGCGCGCGCATATTTATCCCTTTATTGCTCCCAATTATGGAGCATGAAGGGGGGGGGGGGGGCGCCGAAGAATTTTTTGGCTTGGGGGAGAAAAATTTCTAGTTACGCCACTGGATTGGACATATCCAGTGTGATGCGGCTGTAGATGATTTTTGCTGTTTCTAACTTCTACATCAATGAATAAGTTTCAAAATAGAATGCATCAAGAGAACGGTGTTGGTAGTATAAAACTACCTACAGCACCTGGTATTCCCAGGTGGTCTCACATCCAAGAACAAACCAGGCCTAAGATCAGGTGATATTGGGCATATACAGTGTGGTGTGGCTGTAGATGAGTTTAGTGGTTTCTGTTAGAGTTCTTCTACTTCTAACTACTCGTACATAAATGAATAAGCGGACGATTTATTAAACCTGGTGAAATGATAATTTGCATGGTGATAAAGTACCAGCCAATCAGCTCCTAATTGCCATGTCACAGGCTGGGTTTGAAAAATGACAGTTAGGAGCTGACTGGCTGGTACTTTATCACCTTGCACTTTATCAGTTCACCAGGCTTAATAGATCTGCCCCAATGTTTCAAAATGGAATGCATCAAGAGAACGGTGTTGGTATTGTAAAAATACACACAGCTCCTGGTATTTCCTGGTGGTCTCCCATCCAAGTACTAAAACCAGGACCAACACTGCTCAGCTTCCATGATCAGGAGAGATTGGGCAAATCCAGTGTGCTGTGGCTGTAGATGAGCTCGTGGTTTCTGTTAGAGCTCTTCTACTTCTAACTTCTGGTACATAAAAGAATATGTGTAAAAATGAAATGTACAGTACCAAGAAAAGGGTGTTGGTAGTTTAAAAACACCTAAAGAATCTGATAATACATGGATGGGAGACTGCTTGGTAGTAACAAAGTCCAATACTGCTTTGCTTCAAAGATCAAATGAGATTGGGCATATCCAGTGTGGTGTGGCTTTAGATAAGCTTTGTGGTTTCTGTTAGAGCTCTTCTACTTCTAACTACTGGTACATTAATGAATATGTATAAGGTTGTAGTTTATCCAATATCCCTTTACTACCTTACCTCCCCCCCCCCCCCTCCCCTCCCCTCCCCTCCTTATAGCTTCCTTTGTTCTCTCCTCCTCGTGTGTGCGTTATTTGTTTTCTCATACGTCCTAGAGGATGCTGGGATCACATTAAGAACCATGGGGTATAGACGGGATCCGCAGGAGACATGGGCACTTTAAGACTTTCAAAGGGTGTGAACTGTCTCCTCCCTCTATGCCCCTCCTCCAGACTCCAGTTTTAGAATTGTGCCCAGTGAGACTGGATGCACTACAGGGGAGCTCTACTGAGTTTCTCTGAAAAGACTTATGTTAGTTTTTCTTATTTTCAGGGAGGCTGCTGGCAACAGTCTCCCTGCTTCGTGGAACTTAGGGGAGAGAAGTATGACCAACTTCTAGTGAGTTCAATGGCTCTGCTTCTGGCTGACAGGACACCATTAGCTCCTGAGGGTGCTGATCGCTGGGTACGCCTAGATGCCCACTCCCGTAGCCTGCCATCACCCCCTTACAGAGCCAGAAGTCAGAAGACAGGCGAGTAGCAGAAGAACAGAAGACTTCTTCTCCAGTGACGGCATTCTGAGGTACCACGCAGCGAGCGGAATGCTGTGCGCCATGCTTCCACACAAACACAGGCACTGCAGGGTGCAGGGCATGTGGGTGGGTGGGGGGGGGGGGGGCACCCTGGGCAGCATAAATTCCTCACAAAAGGCTGGCAAAAGTGGACATTAGTGCCTGGGCACTGTCCTTACCCCGCCAGCGTAATTAATTATTTGTTTCTGAGCGGGACAGAAGCGTGCCATTACAGCGGCGGGGCTTCTTCCTCACCTCACCAGCACATCTATAGAGCGTTACAAGTCTATCACTATAGAGTTTATTATTTCCCAGACTGTGTACTTTTGGCGCTGGGTTGTGAGCTGAAAAATCCTCTCTGTCCCTCTGACAGATTTACTGTAGGTCTATCCCCCATAAGCCGATGTGTCTGTGGGTACTTGGTACATGTGTGTCAACATGTCGGTGGCTGAATGTTTTTCCCAAGAGGAAACTATATTAGGAATGCAGACATATGATGGTGGCCCTGTTGGCACCACCAATAACTGACTGGGTGAAAGTTTCAATAATATCAGAGTGAGGTTGGATAAATCTGTGTCCCAGACACAGACGTAGAGAATAGATGTGATGTTCATGGCTATGCTTCTTTTCCCTCAGGCCCGCAAAAATGTTACTACACACTGATACTGACTCGGATACTGATTCCTATGTCGACCCAAATTGGCATCTGACGTCGCCTGCAGTGCACCCTGCAGTGCCTGTGTTTGTGTGGAAGCATGGCGCACAGCATTCCGCTCGCTGCGTGGTACCTCAGAATGCCGTCACTGGAGAAGAAGTCTTCTGTTCTTCTGCTACTCGCCTGTCTTCTGACTTCTGGCTCTGTAAGGGGGTGATGGCAGGCTACGGGAGTGGGCATCTAGGCGTACCCAGCGATCAGCACCCTCAGGAGCTAATGGTGTCCTGTCAGCCAGAAGCAGAGCCATTGAACTCACTAGAAGTTGGTCATACTTCTCTCCCCTAAGTTCCACGAAGCAGGGAGACTGTTGCCAGCAGCCTCCCTGAAAATAAGAAAAACTAACATAAGTCTTTTCAGAGAAACTCAGTAGAGCTCCCCTGTAGTGCATCCAGTCTCACTGGGCACAATTCTAAAACTGGAGTCTGGAGGAGGGGCATAGAGGGAGGAGACAGTTCACACCCTTTGAAAGTCTTAAAGTGCCCATGTCTCCTGCGGATCCCGTCTATACCCCATGGTTCTTAATGTGATCCCAGCATCCTCTAGGACGTATGAGAAAACAAATAACGCACACACGAGGAGGAGAGAACAAAGGAAGCTATAAGGAGGGGAGGGGAGGGGAGGGGGGGGAGGTAAGGTAGTAAAGGGATATTGGATAAACTACAACCTTATACATATTCATTAATGTACCAGTAGTTAGAAGTAGAAGAGCTCTAACAGAAACCACAAAGCTTATCTAAAGCCACACCACACTGGATATGCCCAATCTCATTTGATCTTTGAAGCAAAGCAGTATTGGACTTTGTTACTACCAAGCAGTCTCCCATCCATGTATTATCAGATTCTTTAGGTGTTTTTAAACTACCAACACCCTTTTCTTGGTACTGTACATTTCATTTTTACACATATTCTTTTATGTACCAGAAGTTAGAAGTAGAAGAGCTCTAACAGAAACCACGAGCTCATCTACAGCCACAGCACACTGGATTTGCCCAATCTCTCCTGATCATGGAAGCTGAGCAGTGTTGGTCCTGGTTTTAGTACTTGGATGGGAGACCACCAGGAAATACCAGGAGCTGTGTGTATTTTTACAATACCAACACCGTTCTCTTGATGCATTCCATTTTGAAACATTGGGGCAGATCTATTAAGCCTGGTGAACTGATAAAGTGCAAGGTGATAAAGTACCAGCCAGTCAGCTCCTAACTGTCATTTTTCAAACCCAGCCTGTGACATGGCAATTAGGAGCTGATTGGCTGGTACTTTATCACCATGCAAATTATCATTTCACCAGGTTTAATAAATCGTCCGCTTATTCATTTATGTACGAGTAGTTAGAAGTAGAAGAACTCTAACAGAAACCACTAAACTCATCTACAGCCACACCACACTGTATATGCCCAATATCACCTGATCTTAGGCCTGGTTTGTTCTTGGATGTGAGACCACCTGGGAATACCAGGTGCTGTAGGTAGTTTTATACTACCAACACCGTTCTCTTGATGCATTCTATTTTGAAACTTATTCATTGATGTAGAAGTTAGAAACAGCAAAAATCATCTACAGCCGCATCACACTGGATATGTCCAATCCAGTGGCGTAACTAGAAATTTTTCTCCCCCAAGCCAAAAAATTCTTCGGCGCCCCCCCCACCCTTCATGCTCCATAATTGGGAGCAAGAAAGGGATAAATATGCGCGCGCCCAAGGCGCGCGCGTCAAAAAAGGGGCGTGGTTTTGTTGGAGTGGGCGTGGTTTCACATAAAGGGGCGTGGCATTGCAGGAAAAGACTACCTTATACCCCAGTTTTGCAACCTGCACGCCCATACGTTGGCCACCACAGGAAAGAAAAATAATCCTGATTCATGCCCCTTACATTATTTGTCATTTTTCCTCCTTATAGTAATGCCCAGTATACATTATGCCACATACTGCAATGGCCCTTAGACATTATGCCGCACACAATAATGCACGACACAATATGCACACACTGTAATGCCCCCGACACATTATGCCACACACCGTAATGTCTGTGACACATTATGCCACACACCGTAATGCCTGTGACACATTATGACAGGAATCGCAATGCCCGTTATACATTATGCTACACACTGCAATGCCCCTGATACATTATAGCACATACAATGTCTGTGACACATTATGACACACACCGCAATGTCCGTGATACATTATGCCACACACTGCAATGCCCGATACATTATAGCACATACAATGCCTGTGACACATTATGCCACACACTGCAATGACCTTGAGACATTATACCACAATGCCCGTGATATAGTATACCATACACCGTAATGCCTGTGACACATACCGCAATGCCCTGCCCGTTATACCCTATGCCACACATCGCAATGCCCGTTATGTATTATGCCACACTGCAATGACCCTGAGACATTATACCACATACCACAATGCCCGTGATATAGTATACCACACACCGTAATGCCTGACACATTATGACACACACCGCAATGTCCGTGATACATTATGCCACACACTGCAATGACCCTGAGACATTATACCACATATCACAATGCCCGCGATATAGTATACCATACACCGTAATGCCTGCGACACATTATGACACACACCGCAATGTCCGTGATACATTATGCCACACACCGTAATGCCCATTACACATTAAGTCCTACAGTAAGGCTTCTAATTACTTTTCAATTACCTGCTCGTTGTCAGGGGTTTCATGCACTGGGTGTCATGCTCGTTGCCAGGGGTTTCATGCTCTTGGTTCCATGCACGGTGCCAGGGGTTTTCATGCTCAGGGTGTCATGCTCGTTGCCAGGGGTTTCATGCACTGGGTGTCATGCTCGTTGCCAGGTGTTTCATGCACTGGGTGTCATGCTCGTTGCCAGATGTTTCATGCACTGGGTGTCATGCTCGTTGCTAGGAGGTAGTCCTTGTTGCTAGGGCTGTGCTCCCAGTGCCACATATGTCCCCAGTGCCAGATATTCCCCCACGGTGCCAGGTACTTACATGCCTTAGTGCCAAATATAGTCGTCCCCCCCATGTGCCAGGTACACATATGCCCCCAGTGCCAGATATTCCCCCCAGTGCCATATATGCCCCCCATGCCATATATGCCCCCAGTGCCAGATACCCCCCCAGTGCCATATATGCCCCCAGTGCCAGATATTCCCCCCCAGTGCCATATATGCCCCAGTGCCAGATATCCCCCCCAGTGCCAGATATGCCCCCAGTGCCAGATATTCCCCCCAGTGCCAGAAATGCCCCAGTGCCAGATATTCCTCCCTCCCCCCCCGTGCCATATATGCCCCCAGTGACAGATATTTACCGCCCCCCCCCCGCCGTCGCTTTTTGGAGGGACACGGAGGGCACAGCTCGTCTCTCCTGTGTCCCTCCTGCTGCATCATCTCCGGCGGCCGCGGGTCTAATAGGGGGAAGTGCCGGTTCGTGAGCCAATTAGAGCTCACGGACGGCACTTCCCCCTATTAGACCCGCGGCCGCCGGAGATGATGCAGCTGGAGGGACACAGGGAGGCGCGCTGTGTGCCCTCCGTGTCCCTCCAAAAAGCGGCGGAGGGAAGGAGACTGCAGACTGACATGCGGACGCTCGTCCGCATGTCAGTCTGTTGTAAATCAGTGGCGCACCCGCAGCCCCTCGCCCCCAAGCCACCGCGAGGACTGCGGAGGCAGTAGTTACGCCACTGGTCCAATCTCATCTGATGATGGAAGCTAAGCAGTGTTGTGCCTGGTTTGTTTTTGGATTTCAAGTCCTGCCTTCTGGTTTGGCCACGGCACCTCGGATATTCACCAAGGTCATGGCCGTGATGACGACCCTTCACCATCAGAGAATCAGGATCCTGCCAAATCTGGACGACTTGCTGATCCTGGTGAACTCCCAAGAGGTTCTCCACAGTTATCTGGAACTGGCAGTCCAATTCCTAAAAGTCCACGGGTGGCTCATCAACTGAAAAAAGTCCTCGCTGGTCCCTGCTCGGAACATTGTGCACCTAGGGGCACTGCTGGACACACACAGCCAACAATTGTTTCTGTCTCCAGAGAAAGTCCTGAAAATTCAGGACAGTATCGTCCTCTCTCGCCCAAGAGTGTTGATACACACAGCGAAGTACTAGACCTCATGGTGTCGGCTTTCGATATGGTAGAGTACGCTCAATTTCATTACCGCCCTCTGCAGAGGTTAATCCTCTCCAAGTGGGACGGCCTGCCTCATCGGATGATGTCAAATGATCTCCTTGACTCCGGAGGTTCGTCTGACACTGAGCTGGTGGCTACAGGACCAACAGTTGAGCAGGGGCCATCCCTTCTGGATCTCCAACTGTGTCCTCCTGACAATGGATGCCAGTCTTTTGGGCTGGGCCATGGTGTTGGAGCAACACTTTCTCCAGGGTCGGTGGACCAGGGAGGAATCTCTCCTCCTGATATACATTCTGGAATTGCAGGCAGTGTTCAATTAATTGACACTGGCCCTGCCTCTAGTACAGAACAGGCCTGTTCAAGTACAATCTGACAACGCCACCACGGTAGTGTACACAAATCATCAAGGCGGCACTCGAAACTGCATGGCAAAGCTGGAAGTATCAAAAA
Organism: Pseudophryne corroboree; assembly: GCF_028390025.1. Taxonomy (NCBI): domain Eukaryota; kingdom Metazoa; phylum Chordata; class Amphibia; order Anura; family Myobatrachidae; genus Pseudophryne; species Pseudophryne corroboree. Next base: position 28,358 of record NW_026968647.1, read on the forward strand.
TCCTCCGTTGGGTAGAAAGTCATCTGACAGCAATATCGGCAGTGTTTATTCCCGGAGTCCTCAACTAGGAAGCGGATTTCCTCAGTCGTCAGGACGTTCACGCTGGAGAGTGGAGAGGCCGCAGCAGAAATGTCAGCACTGGTGTCAGTAGGTGACTGAGGCAGGGATAACTGGGAGATAGTGGGTGACTGAAGCATGTATGAGTGGGAGATAGTGGGTGACTGAGGCCGGGGTGACTGGGAGATAGTGGGTGACAGGGAGATAGTGGGTTACTGAGGGAGGGGTAATAGGAAGGGGTCGGGTAAGTATGGGAAGAAAGTGGGTGACAGGTATAATAAATGACTAAGGCAGGGGTGATAGGGAGATAGTGGATGACTGTGGCAGGGGTGACAGGGACAGTAAGAGACTGAGGCAGGGGTGACAGGGATAGTGGCTGACTGAGGCAGGGGTGACTGGGAGATAGTGGGTGACTGAGGCAGGGTTGACAGGGATAGTGGGTGACTGAAGCAGGGGTGATAGGGTGACAGTGGGTGACTAAAGCAGGGGTGACTGGTATAGTGGGTGACTGAGGCAGGGATCGCAGATATAGTGGTTGACTGAGGCAGCGGTGACTGGGAGATAGTGGGTAACAGGCAGGGGTGACAGGGAAAGTGTGTGACTCAGGCAGGGGTGATAGGGAGATAGTGGGCTGCATATCTCTGCCTCACTGCAGCAGCACATTCCTGCTTCAATGACAGCAGCACATCCCTACCTCACTTATAGCAGCACATCCCTGCCTCGCTGACAGCAGCACATCCCTGCCTCGCTGACAGCAGCACATCCCTGCCTCGCTGACAGCAGCACATCCCTGCTTCGCTGACAGCAGCACATCCCTGCTTCGCTGACAGCAGCACATCCCTGCCTCGCTGACAGCAGCACATCCCTGTCTCGCTGACAGCAGCACAGCACTGCTTCGCTGACAGCAGCACATCACTGCTTCACTACCAGCAGCACATCCCTGCCTCACTGGCAGCAGCACATCCCTGCCTTACTGACAGCTGTATATAGGGCCTAATTCAGACCTGATCCCTGCTGTGCATATTCACACAACAGGAGATCAGGTCTGAAGTGCGTGTGTGCTGGTGCCGCAGTGCACCGGCACATGCCAGAGATGCGATCAGCATCTCTGCCCAATGAGCGCCTCTGCCTGATTGACAGGCAGAGGCGGTCACTGGGCAGGAGGAGTCGGGCCAGCGGCGTTGTGCCGCCATTTTGGGGGCACAGTCAGGACAACGCAGACATGACCGGACCGTATGGGTGCGGGCCGTGACGGCTGCGTGACCCGGACAGCAACGGGCCTTATTTACTAAAATCTCAGATAAATTTTATGGCATTTATGTGCAGTCTAGTTTGCACAGTTGATAGAGTGTTGATCTTGCACTATCAATGTAAGCCTCACATAGGTTTGATACACATGTAAGTTTGTTTTTATTTTACTACATTGTGGTTTGTGGCTCTATACCATGTAATGCATGTCTTTTAACAGTAGTCAAGTCTTCCAATGTGCTTGTTAGTGAAACCCAATAGATAGCTTTATTTTATTTTGTTTCTTCAAATATTGAATGCATATGTCTTATAACTTTTTTTTTTTTCAATATACAGGTTGAGTATCTGTATATACATTTTTATTATAAGATTTTCAATGACACAAGTACATCCAAGTTGCAGATTATGGATTGTGAAGGACAAATCAACCATATAAACAATTTAAGCAATTTAAATTGCATGCAGGTAGTAGAATATCAAACTCCTTGGATGAGAGTTGGTCGTAATAAACTAGGATAGAAAAGAATAAAGTAGAAAATAAGATTTTAAACCTACCGGTAAATCTTTTTCTCGTAGTCCGTAGAGGATGCTGGGGACTCCGTAAGGACCATGGGGATAGACGGGCTCCACAGGAGACATGGGCACTTTAAGAAAGACTTTAGTTCTGGGTGTGCACTGGCTCCTCCCTCTATGCCACAGTTAGAGAAACTGTGCCCAGAGGAGACGGACAGTATGAGGAAAGGATTTTGTTAATCCAGGGCAAGATTCATACCAGCCACACCAATCACACCGTATAACTTGTGATAAACTACCCAGTTATCAGTATGAAAAAACAACATAGCATCAGTGCAGGACCGATGCAACTATAACATAACCCTTATTGAAGCAATAACTATATACAAGTATTGCAGAAGTAGTCCGCACTTGGGACGGGCGCCCAGCATCCTCTACGGACTACGAGAAAAAGATTTACCAGTAGGTTTAAAATCTTATTTTCTCTAACGTCCTAGAGGATGCTGGGGACTCCGTAAGGACCATGGGGATTATACCAATGCTCCAAAACGGGCGGGAGAGTGCGGATGACTCTGCAGCACCGATTGAGCAAACATGAGTTCCTCCTCAGCCAGGGTATCAAACTTATAGTATTTTGCAAAGGTGTGTGAACCCGACCAAGTAGCAGCTTGACACAGCTGTAGTGCCGAGACCCCTCGGGCAGCCACCCAAGAAGAGCCCACTTTCCTCGTGGAATGGGCCTTGACTGATTTCAGTAACTGCAATCCAGCCATAGAATGCGCTTGCTGAATCGTGTTACAAATCCGGCGAGCAATAGCCTGCTTTGAAGCAGGGGCACCAATCTTGTTGGTTGCATACAGGACAAACAGCGCTTCAGTTTTCCTGACTCTAGCCGTCCTGGCCACGTAAATTTTCAAAGCCCTAACCACATCAAGTAACTCGGAATCCTCCAAGTCACGCGTAGCCACAGGCACCACAATAGGTTGGTTCATATGAAAAGATGAGACCACTTTTGGTAGGAATTGAGGACGGGTCTGCAATTCCGCTCTATCCACATGGAATACCAAATAAGGGCTTTTATGTGACAAAGCCGCTAATTCCGACACTCGCCTAGCCGAAGCCAAGGCTAATAACATGACCACCTTCCATGTGAGATATTTTAACTCCACTGTTTTAAGTGGTTCAAACCAGTGTAATTTTAGAAAACTTAACACCACGTTAAGGTCCCAAGGTGCCACCGGAGGCACAAAAGGAGGCTGAATATGCAGCACTCCTTTTACAAAAGTCTGAACTTCTGGAAGAGAAGCCAATTCTTTTTGAAAGAAAATGGATAAGGCCGAAATCTGGACCTTAATAGAGCCTAATTTTAGGCCCAAATTCACTCCAGTTTGTAGGAAGTGAAGGAAACGGCCCAGATGGAATTCTTCCGTAGGAGCATTCCTGGCCTCACACCAAGAAACATAATTTCGCCATATACGGTGTAATGTTTTAACGTTACATCCTTCCTAGCCAGCCTGAGTCAGGTCATTCCCCTCATCAGGCTTTTGCAGAAGAAGCTGGAGACATTGAAGGAGGAGCTAAAACAGAGCGATTCCGCTAGGCATGTGGGACTTGTGGATGGAGCCCTTAATTCGCTTAACCAGGATTCAATCTGTTGAAATCAGAGCAATAAATTTTGGCCACCGTGCTCGATCCTAGATTTAAAACCTACATTGTATCTCTCTTTCCAGCAGACACAAGTCTGCAGAGGTTCAAAGACCTGCTGGTGAGAAAATTGTCAAGTCAAGCGGAACGTGACCCGTCAACAGCTCCTCCTTCACATTCTCCTGCATCTGGGGGTGCGAGGAAAAGGCTAAGAATTCCGAGCCCACCCGCTGGCGGTGATGCAGGGCAGTCTGGAGTGAGTGCTGACATCTGGTCCGGACTGAAGGACCTGGCAACGATTACTGACATGTCGTCTACTGTCACTGCATATGATTCTGTCACCTTTGAAAGAATGGTGGAGGATTATATGAGTGACCGCATCCAGGTAGGCACGTCAGACAGTCCGTATGTATACTGGCAGAAAAAAGAGGCAATTTGGAGGCCCTTGCACAAACTGGCTTTATTCTACCTAAGTTGCCCTCCCTCCAGTGTGTACTCCAAAAGAGTGTTTAGTGCAGCCGCTCACCTTGTCAGCAATCGGCGTACGAGGTTACTTCCAGAAAATGTGGAGAAGATGATGATCATCAAAATGAATTATAATCAATTCCTCCGTGGAGACATTCACCAGCAATTGCCTCCAGAAAGTACACAGGGATCTGAGATGGTGGATTCCAGTGGGGACGAATTAATAATCTGTGAGGAGGGCGATGTACACAGTGAAAGGGGTGAGGAATCGGAGGATGATCAGGGTGGACATCTTGCCTCTGTAGAGCCAGTTTGTGCAAGGAGAGATTGATTGCTTCTTTTTTGGTGGGGGTCCAAACCAACCAGTCATTTCAGTCAGCCGTGTGGCAGACCCTGTTGCTGAAATGATGGGTTCGTCAATGTTTTTCTTTTCAATCTAAGCCCCTGCAGTTTTCTGTAAGAATCTGCTTCGCTATGATGATCAACAAATCACAAGGGCAAACACTCAGGGCTGGAGGCGTAGATCTTAGGACCAGCTGCTACAAGCATGGCAAAGGTGTCACTATCATTGGTGACACCCAGAGAGGCAGCGAGGGAGATTGTAATGCAGTGCGCGCAGATAAGCAGCGCAATGGTAAAATGGAGGCATGGTCTCATAGGTAGGGGTGTGGCCTGTTGGCCTGAATCTCCATTTTGTTGCTCCGGGTATCCCGGGGGTTGAGTGCTGCACCCGGGGACTAGTGTGTGAGTGGTGCTGGCTCCTGCACAGTGACAGAAACTGGGTGTTGCACGTAATGTCACAGTGAAACACCCATATTCTGTCACTGAAGAGGAGCCGGCACTTTGGTGTCACCCCCCTTGGCGGGTGACACTCGGGTGTGGGCCGCAACCCCGTTGTGATGCCACTGACCCATGGGAAGCTTTACGTGGCTTACCCATGTGTTAGTAGCCCCAAGCATCTTTTGTGTTAGTCCCTGAAGAAAAACTTCAAATATTTACAAATAAATTTTGTAATCAATGGGCCTAATTCAGTAAGGATTGCAAATTCTGCTAAGTAACAGAATTTGCAATCCTTTGGTTCGCATGCTGGGGCCACCCAGCATGCCGCCTCCCTTCTTGACCACGCTGAAATTGTAGTCGCAGTGCAGTTTAGCGTGATCATAAAAAATGGGTTAGCCTCCTGTTGGTGCAGACTGTATGTGTGCGCAGGAAGCCGCCACCATTTTTGTGATCGCAGCTGCTGCATGTGATGTCATACTACCGCTCTGACCACGCCTCCTGTTTCTCCGTTGCCGACCCCATTTTGAAGCCCTGCCCACGCACCGCTCCATCTCCGACTTGGAAATGGAGTGTTGCTGACCCCCCCCCCCCAGCACCGATTGACAGTCAGAGGCGATCGCATTAACTGCGGGGTGCCGCAGAAAATGCAGGCGCATGTGTATGCTCTTAGCAATTTTTGCAGTTGGACTGCTTATTGCGATTGCAATCCAACCTGAATCAGGCTCTATTACCTATCACAATGCACTGCGGGTAGTACAAAATGGGGTTAATATAAGAGAAAACCCCCCCAGAGCTGTGCTCCTTAACTGTCCCTGGTGGCTAGTGGAGCAGCTGCCCAGTAATCAGTGTCCACGCCAGTGCGCACATGGCCCGCCCCCTACAGCCACGCTGGATCACGGTATAGTGTGGGCACAGAAGTCCCTTACCTCCCTTTCATCAGCGGCCTCGTGATCCCGGAGGGCGCTGTGTGTGTGACTTACCTTAGGAAGAAACCGGAGCCTCCGCTGCAGTGACCCAGCAACCAGGGCGCGGGAGTATACTGCGCCGCTGGGAGTGATGGAGCTGCAGTAAAGATGTCTATTAGACCTAGCCTGCTGCAGCCCTTGTAGATTCTTATAAAAAAAAGTTCTTCTTTTCTTGTCAAAATTAATAGCTAAGAATAGGCTGCCTGAGGCAGCCCCCTCTTAAGTGGCCTGCTACTGAAGGCACCAACTACAAACTGAGCTCCCTGTTCATGGAAGCGAGGTTATAGAGGAGGGGGCGCTGAGCATCTTGGGAACAGTCAAAAGCTTTGAGCCTGTTGGTGCCTCAGATCAAGATCCTACTCTACACCCCAATGTGAATCCTTGTGGAGTCCAGTGTATCCCACAGAAGAAATGAATGTGTCACACCCATTGGCAGCAACATTAGAATAGCTGCTGATGGGCACAATTGAGAAAGGAAGGGGGGAAAACATTTGAATCCAGCACATATATGTAATTTGAATATGTAATTTGTACCTTCCTACTTTAAAATGTAATGGATGAACCTCACCCTGTGAGAACTATCTTCATGATCAAGAGATCTCATACGCAAGAAAAGCATGTGCTGGGATAGGGCTGTGGAGGGCGGCTGCTCGGGCACACACCCGTCAAGTTAAGGAGATTCAACTGAGGAAGCACAAGGGAACTGCAGGGAGACCACATATTTTCAGATGAACATGAGAGGGCGGAAGGCTGCCTAATACTGAAGCACCCTCAAACATCAAACCATATGCAACAACTAGTACAAGCATTCCTGGGGAAAGGTCTGCAGCAGACGGATTTGCATACGGTGATGTCATCCAAGCAATGGGCATAGTTGGCTGCAACCCTCGTCTGCATATGAAAAGAGAAAATGGTCACGCAGGGCATGGCGGCCTTTGTGGGGTTGCGCTTGGATGACCCCTAGATCGCTTTATACACCCCCATCAGTGTGGGGCTCATGTTGGCCACGCCCAAGCCCCTGAAGCATTCAAGCTGATTTCTTGCAGCAGCTGGACCCAGTAACAGCTCCAGAGTTGCTCTACAAGACAAGTAAAAGGGTGTGAGCCCTGCAGCACCACCTGTAGTTTGCATACACACATATATAGGACAGCATCTCTTATATGCCCCAGGGGCAATAAAATAGTAGCCTTATCTAGGGTATCCGTCCATGCCGCTACAGCACTACACACCCAGGCCGACGCAATTGCCTGTCTGAGTAAGGTACCTGAATGTGTATAAATGGACTTCAGGGTAATCTCCTGTTTGCGGTCAGCAGACTCTTTGAGGGTAGCCGTATCCTGGGACGGGAGGGCTACCTTCTTGGATAAGCGTGTTAATGCTTTGTCCACCCAAGGGGAGGATTCCCATCGTAACCTATCCGTTGATGGGAAAGGGGAATCCTTTTGGAAATCTGCAGGAGATTCCCAAGCTTTTTCACATAACTCGTTCAGCTCGTGTGAGGGGGGAAAGGTTACCTCAGGCTTCTTTCCCTTGTACATATGTACCCTCTTGTCAGGGATAGGGGGCTCCTCTGTGATGTGCAAAACATCTTTTATTGCCATAATCATATATCAAATGTATTTTGCCAATTTTGGCTGTAACTTTGCATCATCGTAATCGACACTGGAGTCAGAATCCGTGTCGGTATCTGTGTCAACATCTGGATAGTGGGCGCTTATGAGACCCTGACAGTCCCTGCGACATAGGATTAGGCATTGGTTGAGACCCTGACTGTCCCAAAGCTTCTGCCTTGTCTAATCTTTTGTGCAATGAGTTTACACTAGCATTTAAAACATTCCACATATCCATCCAATCAGGTGTCGGCGGAGACACCACGTTCATTTGCTCCCGCTCCTCTCTAATATAGCCTTCTTCCTCAGACATGTCGACACACGCGTACCGACACACCACACACACAGGGAATACTTTTACTGAAGACATTTCCCCCACAAGGCCCTTTGGAGAGACAGAGAGAGAGTATGCCAGCACATACCCCAGCGCTATATAACCCAGGAATAGCACAGTAACTTAATGTTTGAACAATCGGTGAGGGGGAACATCTTGAAACCCCAGTTTGTACCCTTGGGACACTATTTGTAAAACACACGAGTCCATGTCCGAATGAATCCAGAACTGACTGAAGAGTTTTAGACGTGCCCCCACTGGTGCGGGCTCCTGCAAGAGAGCCCCAGCGTCATGCAGTGGATTTGGCAGAAGCAGAGGATGATCTCTGCTCCTGCGATCTTGAAGAGGATGCAGACCTCTTCTCTCTTCTCCTTCCTCTACCTGCAAAGAAAGGGGAATCTTAACTTCTTGCATATCTATTGGGCCGAAATGACTGCATCAGATAATGATGCGTCTTCATCCGTTGGGAGGGAACATAGGGCAAGAAGGTTGACTTACCTGCGGGAGCTGCCGAGATCAAATTAACTAGGCAGTCACCAAACAAGGCTTCACCTTCATAGGGAAGAGACTCCCTTTCTTCTTGGAGTCAGCATCAGCATTCTCTTGGTGAATCCACAATGCCCTCCTATCCGACACTGCCATGAAATTGGCCCGTGAACTCAAGAGTCCTATATCCCTTGCAGTCTCACGTAAGTATGCTGCAGTGTCCTTGATATGATACAACGTAAGGAGTATCCCATCTCTCCAGGGTATCTATATCGGATGACAAGGTATTCGACCAATTCTTGAATACTACTACTCACCCATGCACATGTAATGGCAGGTCTAAGTAATGTACCCGTGGTTACATAACTAGAAATAATGTAGCTTCCTGCATACGATCCGCTGGATTTGTGACAGGGCCCCGTGCAGAACAGGGGGTGACTCCCACTTTATTCTGTCCGCGGCGGGAAATGAATAAACAACCAGAATCCTTTTGGGGATTTGAAACCATCTTGTCGAGCTGGCCCAGACTTTCTCAAACAGAGATGGAGGAACGTTACATCAGCTTTCATTATATATCTATATATACATACATATAGACCCCTTTGTCAGGAACAGCAGGGTCTTCAGTGATTTTAATATGTCCTTAATATCCACAATCATGTACTGAATGCTCCTTGCCAATATTGGATCTAATCAGGAAACATTATGGTCGACATAAGTATCAGTATCCGTGTCAGTATCAGTGTGTAGTAACTGGGCAAAATAACATTTTTGCGACCCAGCGGGGCCTGAGGGAAAAGAAACATAGCCATGAATATCACATCTATTCTCTACGTCTGTGTCTGGGACACAGATTTATCCAACCTTACTCTGATATTACTGAAACATTTACCCAGTCAGTTATTGGTGGTGCCAACAGGGCCACCATCATATGTCTGCATTCCTAATATAGTTTCCTCTTGGGAAAAACATTCAGCCACCGACATGTTGACACACATATACCAAGTACCCACAGACACACCGGCTTATGGGGGACAGACCGTCAGTAAATCTGTCAGAGGGACACAGAGGATTTTTCAGCTCACAATCCAGCGCCAAAAGTACACAGTCTGGGAAATAATAAACTCTATAGTGATAGACTTGTAATGCTCTAAAGATGTTCTGGTGAGGTGAGGAAGAAGCCCCGCCGCTGTAATGGCGCGTATCTGTCCCGCTCAGAAATAATTAATTACGCTAGCGGGGTAAGGACAGTGCCCAGGCACTAATGTCCACTTTTTCCAGCCTTTTGTGAGGAATTTATGCTGCCCAGGGTGCCCCCCCCCCCCCCCGTGCCCTGCACCCTGCAGTGCCTGTGTTTGTGTGGGAGCATGGCGCGCAGCGTTCCGCTCGCTGCTCGGTACCTCAGAATGCCGTCACTGAAGAAGAAGTCTTCTGTTCTTCTGCTACTCACCTGTCTTCTGGCTCTGTAAGGGGGTGACGGCAGGCTGCGGGAGTGTGCATCTAGGCGTACCCAGCGATCAGCACCCTCGGGAGCTAATGGTGTCCTGTCAGCCTGAAGCAGAGCCATTGAACCTACTAGAAGTTGGTCATACTTCTCTCCCCTAAGTCCCACGAAGCAGGGAGACTGTTGCCAGCAGCCTCCCTGAAAATAAAAAAAACTAACAAGTCTTTTCAGAGAAACTCAGTAGAGCTCCCCTGTAGTGCATCCAGTATCACTGCGCACAATACTAAAACTGGAGTCTGGAGGAGGGGCATAGAGGGAGGAGACAGTTCACACCCTTTGAAAGTCTTAAAGTGCCCATGTCTCCTGCGGATCCCGTCTATACCCCATGGTTCTTAATGTGACCCCAGCATCCTCTAGGACGTATGAGAAAACAAATAACGCACACACGAGGAGGAGAGAACTAAGGAAGCTATAAGGAGAAGAGGGGAGGGAGGGGGGGTTGAAAGGTAAGGTAGTAAAGGCATATTGGATAAACTACAACCTTATACATATTCATTAATGTACCAGTAGTTATAAGTAGAAGAGCTCTAACAGAAACCACAAAGCTTATCTAAAGCCACACCACACTGGATATGCCCAATCTCATTTGATTTTTGAAGCAAAGCAGTATTGGACTTTGTTAATACATGGATGGGAGACTGCTTGGTAGTATCAGATTCTTTAGGTGTTTTTAAACTACCAACAACATTTTCTTGGTACATTTAATTTTTACATGTATTCTTTTATGTACCAGAAGTTAGAAGTAGAAGAGCTGTAACAGAAACCACCAGCTCATCTACAGCCACAGCACACTGGATTTGCCCAATCTCTCCTGATCATGGAAGCTGAGCAGTGTTGGTCCTGGTTTTAGTAATTGGATGGGAGACCACAAGGAAATACCAGGAGCTGTGTGTATTTTTACAATACTAACACCGTTCTCTTGATGCATTCCATTTTGAAACATTGGGGCAGATCTATTAAGCCTGGTGAACTGATAAAGTGCAAGGTGATAAAGTACCAGCCAGTCAGCTCCTAACTGTCATTTTTCAAACCCAGCCTGTGACATGGCAATTAGGAGCTGATTGGCTGGTACTTTATCACCATGCAAATTATCATTTCACCAGGTTTAATAAATCGGCTGCTTACTCATTTATGTACGAGTAGTTAGAAGTAGAAGAACTCTAACAGAAACCACTAAGCTCATCTACAGCCACACCACACTGTATATGCCCAATATCACCTGATTTTAGGCCTGGTTTGTTCTTGGATGTGAGACCACCTGGGAATACCAGGTGCTGTAGGTAGTTTTATACTACCAACACCGTTCTCTTGATGCATTCCATTTTGAAACATTGGGGCAGATCTATTAAGCCTGGTGAACTGATAAAGTGCAAGGTGATAAAGTACCAGCCAGTCAGCTCCTAACTGTCATTTTTCAAACCCAGCCTGTGACATGGCAATTAGGAGCTGATTGGCTGGTACTTTATCACCATGCAAATTATCATTTCACCAGGTTTAATAAATCGGCGGCTTACTCATTTATGTACGAGTAGTTAGAAGTAGAAGAACTCTAACAGAAACCACTAAGCTCATCTACAGCCACACCACACTGTATATGCCTCTTCTTACATTCCGCTGCACTTATTGTGGGGTAGCCGCAATCCCTTCTGCTGTACGGTTCCACATTACATTGTTTCTTGTCACTTCCTGTTGATGCAGTAAGGAAACATCCAGGAATTACAGCAGCTTAGTTTTTTTTTTTTTTAACTGGGGCCATTTAGCTAGATCACAGGGCAATTTAGCTCCTTTGGTCCTTTTTTAGGACCAGTTAATCAGACAGTTGAGCAAACTGAAAAACAGCTAACAGGAAATTTCCACTTAAATGGTATTTTCTAATCTTATCTGACCATGACTAAGAATAAAGGATACACAAGATAAACTCTTAGAGCCATGGACCTTATCCATGTTTAAGCTCCATCAAATCTGTAATCAATAGCACTACATGCTCCCACTTTACCACTGTACTATATACTCTACCTGTGTTTTTAAGGTAAAAACACCATTTAACCCCAGTGACACTTGAATTAAAGCAGCAGCCTCTGGAATAGCATTCCTTAGCATTAATCCCAGGAAATCTGCAATCTTCACGCTCTTTGATAGCCATGCTACATTGCTGTTTACTTGGATGGAGCAGAGAGCACAACATCAGGACATAGGAAATATTACAATGCATGATAAGAAAGGTGTGAGCTCTACAGCAAGGCCTCTAACCCTTTGCCAGTGCCAAATACATAGGGCTTAACTCAGATCTGATCACAGCAGCAAATTTATTAGCTAAAACCATGTACACTGCAGGGGAGGAGGGGTGTATAATATGTGCAGAGAGAGTTAGATTTTGGTGCGGTGTGTTCAAACTGAAATCTAAATTGCAGTGTAAAAACAAAACAGCCAGTATTTACCCTGCACACAAACAATATAACCCACCTAAATCTCTCTGCAAATGTTATATCTGCCCCCCCCCCCATCCCTGCAGTGCACATGGTTTTGCCCACTAGCTAACAAATTTGCTGCATCTGGGAATTACAGCAGCTTAATATTTCTTTTTACAGAAGGTTCAGCAAATTAAATTATTTAGTGAAATACTGTAATCATAACAGTTACAGGGATATTGTAGGTAGATTTATTGTCAGTGGATAAATGTAAAAATTAAACCCTTAGGCATAGTTCCAAAATGCTGTCATTGCAATCCAGATTTTAAGGATATCATGCTTGAGCACAGGTGACTTAATTAGAACTTCGGTCAATGTGAATTAACCATTGGACTCAACCATGGTTATCCTTAAAACCCAGGGGTCTATTTAAGATCGATCTTAATCGATGTTGGGCTTCCAGGTTGAAAAAAACACACACATTTGTTTTCACATTAAACAGACTTCCACATGAGAAAGCAGCAAGGATGCAGTGGCGTTAATGTTTCCTGGTGTCAACTTGTATTATTTCAGTAGACATTGAAATGAGGATGCATCTTGCTGCCTTTCCAATGAAGCAAGTTTAATTTAGTAATAGGTGAAAAAACATCCTTACAAAGGTGTTAATCAGAGACTTGGCTTTGTGGACACTTTTCAGAGAACAAATTTGTTAGCATAAAAATAAAGCCAGAAAATGAAGAGCTGTTTAATCACTCGATTGGATTTTTCTGCCAGCATATTTTTTTTCTCTGCAACCCACTGCTAAATTGTGCTTCCTAGCTGTTTTTTTATAAAATCACTGAATCAAATCTAACTCTGATTACATCAGAGAAGGCCATGTACCCTACACCATAAGAGGAGGTTTGAAATTTTGACTTGTCTACTTAAATATCACCAAAATCTGATCACAAGGTTAATTACGTCCCTGGGTGGGATTGAACCTCCAACCTTTTGGTTAATAGCCAAACACACTAACCGATTGCGCCACAGAGACACTTTGCAAAAGTCCATACTGACAAAGGCTAATAAGCATTCATCTAAAACGTTTCCTAGAAAAACTTTAAAAAGTCAATAATCTGGAGAGTTTTTGTAAGATGTTTCTTCCATCAACCAACGAAGAAACACATTGGTACTTTCCCATGATGAGTGAGTGCTTCAGGATCTCTTGCACTTACATGTGCAGCAGAGTACTGCAATGGAAGCATGCTGGGCCCATAACCCAGAGGTAGGCAGATTGAAACTATCCTCTGCTATATGCATTTTTTTTGTTAATTAAAGTAATCCAAAACTGGGATTGATATTTTGTCTCTTTTATTTTTACTTAAAGTACAATAACTTTTACCATTTTAATTTGTTTTAATAGTATATTGACAGTATTATTTTCTTTCAAAAATCCACTTCATTTTCTTTACCCTATTATTAAAATGGTAATTGAAGAAGAGGAATTGTTGCTTTGACTGCAGCATTCCCGGGGTTAACTGGTGTTTCTTCACGTCACAAGGTATGGAGCTGCTGTATAGTTACTCGCAAGTCAGTAGTTGTATGATGCTCACACCTGTTAAGCTGTATACACACAGAATGCCCTACACAGGGGGTGAAATGAGCGCCACCCCCAACCCCCCGTACGTTCAGCACACATCACGCTGTGCTGAGCGGGGGGAGAGATGTGTGCTGAGCAGTTCGCTCAGCACACATCTCTCCCCAAAATCGGGCCGTGAATACGGACCTTTAAACTGGATCCACACTTAGATTATCTGTCCAATTTTTTTTTCTAGTTGAAACAAAATTATGCTAATATGTGGCAGCAAATTACAATTGACCATTTGTTCACAAACACTGGAAAACATCCAAAAATGGTCATTTAGATAAATTGGTTAAATCCATTTCATTTAGCTAATTTATCCAAACTACCTTTATTGTATCTTTGTGGGTGAATGATGTGTGGGTCAGTGTTGAGGGTGGTGGAGGAGATGGTTAATAGGCACAGCAGGGTGTGGACAGTCAAATAGTGTGCTTAGAGGTTCAGAGTCATTGTATGAGACTCTGGCAACAGTGACTTGATGAGTCTGGTGTCCATAGGGTGGGACGCATTAACCTTTTTATGCTATTGAAATAGTTCTCCTCCTGACCGACGCAGTTCCTTGCTCCGAGGTTGGTGTATTGTCCTGTTGCAGCGCCTCTCCACTGTGGTCACAGTGAGCTGTGTGGTGTTGCTGGCGCATGCCAATCTCCCCCCAACCTCCCTCTTGCATTTCAGACCTACGTACGCATGATGGGATCTTGTATGATATGCGCGTGTGCTGTAGAGATGAAAGTGGGGGTGAGGAGGCAGATCGTGAGATGGGGAAACTTTGTGGACTGTTAGCGAAGGGGAGCACTGGGCAATCTGAGTTGCAAAGAGGGCAGCAGAAGAGGTTATTGCATGTGCACTGGTGACAGGTCCATCCTTGGTGGCCAGCCTCAGTGGCAAAGGGGTACATGAGCTAGTGTCCCTTGGCCAGCCATGTACCATGGCCACCTCCCTACCTCCTATATATTCTCCCTGATCTGTCACTTTGTTACGGTCTGCTGCTGGCACTGGTGTATCGTCCTGCAGTTGCCGTCTCCGCCCATTGCTGTGACTTCCCCCAGAGTTAGCCACACAGAGTGACAGATCTGGGAAAATATATAGGAGATCATTACTTTCACTTGCAGCCTACCTTATTTTTTGCAGCCTAGCATGCTCCTGACCCCTTCTCTCACTAATACTTATACAACATTCATGAACTCATCTTAAGGTTTCTTTATTATTCAGTCACACTGTCTTGGATCCAAACCATTTCCTGTGGCATTGCAGTCAAACAATTGAGCTATTTACCCTTGCATAGAAAGGTATAATCTAAGCTAGAGAATTCTATTTGGAGCTCACCTTGTACTTTGTGGGAATTAATGGGATCAGTTGAGTTTTGATATCTGGTTTTAGGATCCAGCGAAAAGGCAAAGTGCCGTGTCTGTAAATACATGAAAAAATTAGCCGTGTGAAGTGAAAATTGTGATTGGAGAATAGAAAAGGACAGTATTTGTCCTCCGGGATCAAAGACCTGTGAGGTAAGAGAGAGACCTTTGTCCTTCCATGTATGGAAGATTGAGTTAGTTATCGAGGGAGAAAAGGAAGGGTTGCCCCAAAGGGTGTTGTATGGAGAAGAAGTCGGATTTCTCTTCATTTTCTTGTTAATGGAAATCCAGGCCATATAAGTGTCGTGGAATAAAATATGTTGGAGAATATTTGGGGGTATATCTGATTTTTTGGAATGAAGGAGGGCACTAGGAGAGTAGGGGTTGAATAGAGCTGTGTCCAGAGCGTTAGAGGTATATGTAGATTTAGAAAGGAGCCAGTCCGAGATATATCTGAAATGCGTGGCTAGTGAGTATAATTTTAAGTTTGGTAGGGAGAATCCTCCGTGGGATTTGTGAGTCTGAAGTTTATGGAAAGCAATCCGAGGGCGTTTGTTTTGCCAAATGAACCGTGAAGTAATCTGGTCAAACCGTTTCGTGTCAGCTGAAGAGAGATTAATTGGTAACATTTGAATTAAGTAGAATATTTTGGGGAATATGATGGATTTAACCACCGCTATTCTTCCGATAATAGATAATGGTAAGTTAAGCCATGAGTCGTATAGAGAAGAAATTTTATTGAGAATCGGGGTAAAGTTGAATTTGTATAATAAGGATATATCTGATGGAATAGTTAATCCTAGATATTTAATTTCTGATTTATGAGTAACTGTTGAGAAAGGAAGTGAGGGGGATTGAGTGAGGGACTTAGGACCTTCCAACGTTAGAATGTCTGATTTAGACATGTTTATCTTGAACCCTGATTGGGCGCCAAAATTGGATATCAAGGAAAACAAGGAGGGTAAGGAGACAGAAGGGTTGGACAAAAAAAGTAAAAGGTCGTCCGCATATAAAGCGAGTTTTAGTGGAAAAGACCCTATTGAAATGCCGTGAATGGAAGAAGAGTTCCTGATAGAGATTGCCAATGGTTCAATAGCAATGGCGAAGAGTAGGGGGGAAAGAGGGCATCCCTGACGTGTACCTCGAGAAACTGTGAATGGGGTGGACATGTGGCCATTACAATATAGCTGAGAGGACGGAGAAGTGTATAAGGTTTGGATAAAGGAAATGAAAGAAGAAGGGTATCCGAACTTTTGCATCGAGTTGAAAAGGTGAGGCCATTCTAGAAGGTCAAACGCCTTTTCTGCGTCTAAGGCCAAAACAATGGAGTGTGAGGGGGAGGGATGAAATTTCAGATGTTGGATTATAGAAAGAACCTTGCGTACATTAGTCACTGAATGTCTGCCCCAAATAAACCCAGATTGGTCCGGGTGTATTATGTGGGGGAGAGTGTATTTTAGACGATCAGCTAATATTTTTGCAAAAATCTTATAGTCCGAATTCAGTAGAGAGATGGGGCGGTAAGAGCCAGGGAGGGAGGGGTCTCTGCCCGGCTTTAGCAAAACTTTAATTATGGCATTGTTAAAGTAGAGGGGAATGGATTTTGAAGTAATTATCGAGTTAAACAGAGCCAAAAGATGTTTATCAATTTTATCTATTAGGAGTTTGTAGAACTCGTTAGAAAAGCCATCAGGGCCTGGAGCTTTATTGAGTTTCAGGTGACTAATAGTTGAGCGGACTTCTTCTAAAGTAATGGGGTTAGTCAGTGATTCGATAAATTCAGAGGGGAGTTGAGGGAGATCAGGGAGGGACCAGGAGTGGTAATTACCTTCGGATGGGGGAGATTGACCAGAGTATAATGTTTCATAGAATTGTTTCATAATAGAAGTGATTTGTTGGGGGTCATTAGTTAATGAACCATCGGGTTGTTTTAGAGGATGTATTAACATAGGAGGAGCAGTGCCTTTCAAGATGTTTGTAAGTAATTTACCTACTTTATTTCCAAAATTATGAAATCGAAAATCAACTTTAAATTTATATTTGTCCCCCATTAGAGAGAGAAATTCGTTAAACTGAAGTTTTAGTGTTAGATAAGAAGATTTGTGTGATTGAGTGGGGTGGGTTTTATATGCTTGGTAAGCGGAAGACAATGCACGTTGCATTTCTAAATAAGATTGAGCATATTGCTTCTTAAGAGCAGAAGAGTAGGAAATGATGTTACCTCTGAGTACTGATTTGGCAGTCTGCCAAAATAGAGGGGGATCTAGCTCTGAGTGTTGCTCATTTGAAAAGTAGAAAGAGTCCCAAGTCGCCTGCAATGAGTCGCAAAACTTCTTGGAGTTAGAAAGGTAAGAGGGGAATCTCCATTGGGGGGATTTGTTTCGAGAAGGGTGAAGAGTGTATGTAAACCATATCAAAGCATGGTCAGAGATTACTATGGGTTCGATGGCTGAGTCTGAAACCGACGGGAAAAGATGTTGGGATATGAAGACATAGTCAATTCTGGAAAAAGTGTTATGTGCGGAGGAATGGCAGGAAAATTCCCTTTCAGTCGGGTGAAGCGCACGCCAAATATCTATCAGTTGTAGAGAATCTGAAAAAAGAGAAATACCTAGATTAGGGAGATGTTGAGGGGTCCTAGAGGTGTTGGAGCGATCTAAGTAGTTGGAAGAAATTAAATTGAAATCCCCACAGACTATAAGGTTATCATTGGAAAATGGAGTCAATTTAGCTATCAGCATCTGAAAAAATGATTTTTTGTATGCAGTGGGAGCGTAGATATTACAGAGGACTAGAACATGGGAGTCGATGATGATTTTAATGATTAGGAATCTACCATTAGGGTCAATGTCAGAGGAGGATACTGTCATGTTAAGGTTACGTTTTACCAAAAGAGCTACTCCTCTAGATTTAGAGTTAAACGGAGCTGTTGATAATAGGGACCAATGTGACATTTGCAATTTTAAGGATTCTTGATGAGTTAAATGAGTTTCCTGTAGGAATGCAACATTGATATCAGACTTGGATAGGTACATAAGGATTTTGCGACGTTTAGCCGGAGAATTAATCCCACCAACATTCAGCGTTCCAATTTTTAAATCTATCATGTGAAAGGCCAGTTATGGTAAGACACTAACAGAGACGCCCTTAGATTAAGTATGTAGATCAGTGAGTGGGAAGAGGAAATGGGGAAGGGATTGGGAGGGGTGAGGGAAAAAGAAGAACACAAACAAAAACAAATAGTAAATGTTTGATAAACAAACAGACTTCGGTACCAAAAAAACATTTGGAAAACTAGAATTAATCCAAACATTATTTCTATTCCGGAACAGAGCTTCCGATGCTTTCCCGACACCGGCAACTGGGAAAAGATATGATCTAGAATGCAATGAAGCTAAGCCATACAATGTATCAATAAACCTAACATACAATTAAGCTAGACGTTAAGCTGAGAATAGGGCAGCCTAGAGATTAAACAGTAGTGTTAATTACAAAAAATAATTATAATATAACCTGTGAATACAAATTAGACCTTAATGCATTCCTTATGCATATGGAGAACAGTATAAGATAGCCTGGAAATATAGGACTGGCCCTACTAACCTTCCCTTTATAAATGCAAAAACAAATAAAAGAGAACAAAGTGGGAGCAAGTGGGGTTGGAGCCACCACGTCGGTATTTATCACTTGTTCAAAAAGACATACATACATATCTGAGTTGAATAGCGATAAATCAGAAGAAGGGGGGCTAAGCCACCTATGGAGGCATTATGAGTCAAGAGTCAGAGATAGGAGTGATATCCGCGATATCATTATGATCCTCAGATGATCTTTCCTTGAAATAGGACGCTGCGTCTTCAGGAGTAGAGAAATCTATGTAATTGTCGCCATCATAAATTCGGAGCTTCGCTGGGTAGAGTAGGGAAAATTTTCGTTTGTCGGATGCCAACTTAGAACAAATAGGATTAAAGGCCTTCCTGGCTTTCGACAACTCTGCAGAAAAGTCTTGAAATATAAGCAAACGGTTGTTTTCCCACTGTATAGATTTAACCTTCCTGGAGGCGGACCAGATGGCGACTTTGTGCAAATAAT
Organism: Pseudophryne corroboree; assembly: GCF_028390025.1. NCBI lineage: Eukaryota > Metazoa > Chordata > Amphibia > Anura > Myobatrachidae > Pseudophryne > Pseudophryne corroboree. The sequence continues at coordinate 47,437 of NW_026968647.1, forward strand.
TTAGGCACCTAAACAGTGTAACGCGAGGACGACCCTCCAGGGATCGGGGGGGAGGGCCAACACGGTGTACTCGTTCAATTACCAGATCTTTGCATATGTCGGCGATACCTAAAAGATTAGGGAGTGTTGTTTGGACAAATTGAGAGAGATTGTCCCCCTTTACCGTTTCCGGGAGGCCTACCAACCGGATATTATTTCTTCTGGACCTGTTTTCTGCGTCGTCTAACTTCATCCATAATTGATAATTCTCTTTTTCAAGACGTTTGACGCAGCCCTGAACATCAGCCATATCATGGCAGAGACCTCCAATTCTATTTTCATTAATAGAGACTTTGTGTGAGAGATGCTGCAATTGGAGTGAGATGTCCGAGACTGCTTTTGACAATAATGGAGCCATAGCTTGTGTTATGGCCTCCGTGAGGTCTGCATATGTGATAGGCGAATCAGGAGAACGATCCATTGAAGGAGTACAGGAGAGTGAGGCAATCAGTTTTTTGGGAGCTGGAGAAGAGGGCGGGGTGGTAATCCCAGGGGCCATGGTGGAATTAGCTCTCCTTTTCTCTTGCCGTATGGGGAGGGAGGACGGGGGGGCCTTGGCTGCAGGATTAGAGGATAAGAACCGGTCCATCGGTGATAATAAAGAAAAAGAAAATGGTGTGCTGTCTTATTAATAAAAAGGTTCACTTGTTTATGAAGTAAGAAAAAGCACACGTGGTATCTGATCTTGAATGCAGTGTTGTTCTGAGAAAAGCCTTTGAAATCAGCCTGGATTGTGGTTAATGATCAGCAATGGCATGTATAGGGCGGAATGTCAGAGACCCACCATTAAATCTGCAGCAGGAGTCGGTCTGTAAGACTCTGTATCTGTTATACCATGTATTATATGGGCTGGCGTCAGATTATCTGAACAGTACTGGCGGTGCTGCGTGTGTTATGAACACCCGTTGGAGTCTGTATCTATGGAGCTGTGTGGGCCGGGTGGCGTGGCTGAGCTCTGCGGCTCACTGCGGTCACTATGGTTACCTGCTGGGCTCTGATTCTGTGGAGCCGTTTGAGCCGGGTGACGTGGCTGAGCTCTGCGGCTCTCTGCGGCTCTCTTCGGCGGCGATGGATCCTTTTTCAGGACGGGTCTCTCACGCGTGACTGCCCGTCGCGATGTGAGCTGCGGGGGAGCGTCCGCGACGATGTGCCGTCTGGCGGGAATCTCCTCAGCGTACGGGCGGTTCGAGTGCAGAGCCGTCCCGGCCTCAGACGTCTTGCTGTTCAGAAGGGTGGTGGGGCTGGAGGCCAGGGAGTCTAGCGGCTTAGTGAGGCTGTTAAAACAGCCGTTATAGCGGTGCCGGGGTCGGGAAACACCGGAGCTGTGCTGCGATGCGTCCTCACAGCATGAAGCCGGAACCGGAAGCCACCTTGTACTTTGTGAAGAAATAATCAGCTTTGTGGCTGAGCAGATATATGGAGTGTGTGGCTGCACACTGCATTGATCTGTTGAGTTGCAATGCTAATAATTTTTTTTTTTGCAAAGTACCAATAGCTTCATTGTGAAGGTGGAAAGAAGGGTGTTACGGCATGGAATGTACAAACTGCGAGACCCTGCTGGTAGCGCCTTTGTCTATTTAGTAGGAAGGGCACGTAACAGCCGGGGGGCAATGGAGGAAGCCCCTTTAGGGCTGGAGCCCGGCGGCAACTGACTCCGTTGTCTCTGGCAGTTCCGCCCCTGGACTAGAGGAATGGTCAAGAACATGGCAACATTTAATGCCAAAAAATGCAAAATCATACACGTCTCAAAAATGCAAAGGCTAACTATAATATTAAGGGAATTATAATGGCAAGAGGAAAGCTATCTAAGTATTACTATTTCAGGTAAGCAATGTAACAAAGCAATAGGAAAGGCAAGTCAGATGCTTGTTTGCATAGGTTAAAGAACCAGTAGCAGAAAAAAGTAATACAGGTTGAGTATCCCATATCCAAATATTCCGAAATACGGAATATTCCGAAATACGGACTTTTTTGAGTGAGACTGAGATAGTGAAACCTTTGTGTTTTGATGGCTCAGTGTACACAAACTTTGTTTAATACTCAAAGTTATTAAAAATATTGTATTAAATGAACTTCAGACTGTGTGTATAAGGTGTATATGAAACATAAATGAATTCTGTGAATGTACACACACTTTGTTTAATGCACAAAGTTATAAAAAATATTGGCTAAAATGACCTTCAGGCTGTGTGTATAAGGTGTATATGAAACATAAATGCCTTCTGTGCTTAGATTTAGGTCACATCACCATAATATCTCGTTATGGTATGCAATTATTCCAAAATACAGAAAAATCCGATATCCAAAATTCCTCTGGTCCCAAGCATTTTGGATAAGGGATACTCAACCTGTAATGCCACTGTATAGGTCCTTGGTACAGCCACATTTAGAATCCTGTGTTCAGTTCCAGAAGCCATATCTCCAGAAGGCTGTAAATACATTAGGGCAACTAAAATTGTGCATGGCCTACATCACAAAACTTACCTGGAAATACTAAAAAATGTTGATGTGTATAGTTTGGAGAAGGGAAGAGGGAACATACAGTAATAGAAACATTTAAATATATAGAGAGGAATGTAATAGGGTGTGAGAATCAGAAAGTGAGAGATTTTGTGTTTTTTCCTGTTGTTTTTTGTTTTTTTTGTTTGATTGTTTGTTTTTAAAGTGGCAATCCTTTACATGGCAAAACCAGGTTGATATTTGCCATGTAAAGGATTGCCACCGTGGGCATGTGTAGAAGGGGCACTGCTACTGTTGGCATTATGTGTGTAAGCTGCACTGATATGGTGGTTATGTGTATAAAGGGCACTGCGACTGTGGGTATTATTATTATTATTACATGCGGTGTAATGACAATAAGATAGTGCTACTGTGTGGCGTATTTTGATTTGGGGTGCTATTGTGTGGCCATGCCCCTTCCTTGTGATACCACACCTTCTTTTTTTAAGGAGCGCACTGTCCCTTTATTAAGTATTGGAGAGAGGGCCCAAATTAATAGTTTGCAGGGAGGCGCCAAACACCCTAGCACTGGCCCTTTGGTAGGGGACAGGATTTGCTTCTGCTTGTGCACATATGTTATGATTGCCAGCCAACAGCACTGGTTTTGCCTATAACACTAACTATAAATATTTTGAATTGGTCCTGGACCACCAATCCAAGGCACCCCTGCAAGTGTCCTGAGGCACCCCAGGGTGCAGTTTGAGAACCACTGGTCTAGTGAGTACCCAGGATAATTATTGTAGCTGGTCTGCGGGTAACAGCTCTCAGATCCACTTCTAGAAAAAAATGCAGCAATGTAATTTGAGTGACAAACTGCAGAGATGAACCCTTTCTGTGACTGCTGCACAGGGATCACACAAACTCTATTCATAGGGCTGACTTCACTTAGGGGAGATGTTCTCACCCCGCAAAGAAGTGCGAGTATATACCGCACTTACGGTACCATTGGATTTACAGATATTTTCTTGCAATACACTATGGGGGTCATTCTGAGTTGATTGCTCGCTAGCAGTTTTTAGCAGCCATGCAAACGCATTGTCGCTGCCCACTGGAGAGTGTATATTCACTTTGGAGAAGTGCGAACACTTGAGCAGCAGAGCGCCTGCAAAATCGTTTCAAAATAAGACCAGCACTGTAGTTACACTTCGTGTGCGTTGATTCTAACAACCGAGGGACGGCTTTTGATGTCACACACCCATCCAGCGAATGCCCAGCCACGTCTGCATTTCTTCTGCCACGCCTGCATTTTTCCAAGCACTCCCTGAAAACGGTCAGTTGCCACCCAGAAACGCCCTCTTTCTGTCAATCTCCTTGTGGCCTGTTCTGTGATTGGAATAATCGCTAGAACTAGTGCAAAACCACAATGGACTTTGTACCCGTACGATGCGCATGCACATTACGGAGCATGCGCATGCACAGATTAGCCATTTTTTTTCAACTGATTGCTACGCAGCGAACAACGGCAGCATGCGATCAACTCGGAATGACCCCCTATATACATAGAAACATGGATTTTTTACTGCAGGAATTATGGTTAGTTTAGGGGTATCGGTTAGGGTCAACAGAGGTGTAGCTAGGGGTCCAAGCGCCCCTGGCAAAGTAAGGGACTGGCGCCCCCCCTTTCGATAAAGCATTGCAGTCCATTGGCGGTTACCATGTTGGAGCCACAGCAACTGACCCCCTCCCCCACACGCTGCCCTACATCATCGGCTGGGATTCACTGTTGGTGTGAAGCCACTGGGAACAGTCTGGTAGCATTAGCAGCAGTCTGTGTCATAGATAGGGAAGGCAGAAGGTTAACTAGCTAATAGCAGTCTGTTGGCAGCAGAGGCTGGGCGGGGGGCTGAGAATGAGCCAACGCTGATCAATGTCCAGTCTGCTTAGACAAAAATATTTTGTGATCAGGGCTGGTTCTAGACCAAAGGAGCCAATGGCAAAAATTTCCTTTGGCACCCCCCCCCCCCACACACATACACACACACCAAAAAAGAACATATCCCAGTTTAACATAACGCTATGTGGTGCAAGGTGTGGAGCTGGTTACTTGTATCAGACCTCTGACATTTGCCTTTTCACCCATATTGCATACTTTTTCTTGCAGGTTGTGTCTTAATTCAAGAAGTGTTCTAAGTACTTCAGCTTAGTATCTTTACTGACCCCCCTTTACCCCACACTACATAACTGACCCCTCTATACCCTACACTACATCACTGACCTTTCTATAACCATCACTGCATTACTGACCCCTCTATACAGTACACTGACCTCTATATACCTGCTAGTACATCCCTGATGCCTATATTCCCTAAGCTAAATCCCTGATGCCTCTATTCCCTACGCTACATCCCTGACGCCTCTATTCCCTATGCTACATCCCTGACGCCTCTATACCCTACGCTACATCCCTGATGCCTCTATTCCCTACGCTACATTCCTGATGCCTCTATAACCTACGCTACATCCCTGACGCCTCTATACCCTACGCTACATCCCTGACGCCTCTATACAGTACAATGCATTACTGATCCCTCTAGACCATACATCCTCATTACATCAGAGAGATAGTGAAACACTGGAAAAAATAAGGATAAAGTGGACTACAGAAACTGATGCTCTAAACAAAGGAGAGAGAGAGAAAAGCACAAGGGAAAGTGGGCAATCGGAACACCATAGAGAGAGGAGAGATAGAAATGCCTGAAAAAGTAAAGGGGGTTGGGTATGGCATCCGGCGCTCGGGATTCCAGCAGTCACATGATACCTAATCCTAACCCTCTGGGGGGGTGGCGGATAGGGCTAACCCTCAGGGGGTGGCAGCTAGGACTAACCCCCCCCCCCTCCTAGTGCCTTCCCTAACACCCGCTCCCCCGGTCCTAACCCTCCCTCCAATACTCGCCTTCGGGATGTTGGCTGTCTGTGTGCCGGCACCAGTCTCCCAAGTGGTGTCAGGATTCCAACATCGGTCAAATGACCGCCGGTATACCGTCTGCCGGGATGGTAAATGTATCCTGAGGACAGGTAGTGAGTGTGGAGGGATAGGTGGTTCAGTAAAATGTAACAGCTCAAACTGCGATCATTCACTGATAAATTGATTTATAGCTCTCCCTTTTTAACCATTGCAGTCATAAAAGCAATGTTTTTTAAACTTTTAAATAAAGCTTGTTAGCAATGCATCCCCAGCACACTGTATATGCTGGGAGATGTAGTTCTCAATATGAAAACATTTAATTACTGTATGAACTAGAGATGAGCGGGTTCGGTTTCTCTGAATCCGAACCCGCCAGAACTTCATGTTTTTTTTCACGGGTCCGAGCGACTCGGATCTTCCCGCCTTGCTCGTTTAACCCGAGCGCGCCCGAACGTCATCATGACGCTGTCGGATTCTCGCGAGGCTCGGATTCTATCGCGAGACTCGGATTCTATATAAGGAGCCGCGCGTCGCCGCCATTTTCACACGTGCATTGAGATTGATAGGGAGAGGACGTGGCTGGCGTCCTCTCCGTTTAGAATTAGAATAGATTAGAGAGACACTTGATTTACTAATTTTGGGGAGCATTAGGAGTACTCAGTAGTGTACAGTGCAGAGTTTTGCTGATAGTGACCAGTGACCACCACTTTTATTTATAATCCGTTCTCTGCCTGAAAAAAGCGATACACAGCACACAGTGACTCAGTCACATACCATATCTGTGTGCACTGCTCAGGCTCAGGCCAGTGTGCTGCATCATCTATTATCTATATATAATATTATATATATCTGTCTGACTGCTCAGCTCACACAGCTTATAATTGTGGGGGAGACTGGGGAGCACTACTGCAGTGCCAGTTATAGGTTATAGCAGGAGCCAGGAGTACATAATATAATCCGTTCTCTGCCTGAAAAAAGCGATACACAGCACACAGTGACTCAGTCACATACCATATCTGTGTGCACTGCTCAGGCTCAGGCCAGTGTGCTGCATCATCTATTATCTATATATAATATTATATATATCTGTCTGACTGCTCAGCTCACACAGCTTATAATTGTGGGGGAGACTGGGGAGCACTACTGCAGTGCCAGTTATAGGTTATAGCAGGAGCCAGGAGTACATAATATATTATATAGTGAGTGACCACCAGACACACAGTGCAGTTTATTTAATATATCCGTTCTCTGCCTGAAAAAAGCGATACACACAGTGACTCAGTCAGTCACATACCATATCTGTGTGCACTGCTCAGGCTCAGGCCAGTGTGCTGCATCATCTATATATATTATATATCTGTCTGACTGCTCAGCTCACACAGCTTATAATTGTGGGGGAGACTGGGGAGCACTACTGCAGTGCCAGTTATAGCAGGAGCCAGGAGTACATAATATTATATTAAAATTAAACAGTGCACACTTTTGCTGCAGGAGTGCCACTGCCAGTGTGACTAGTGACCAGTGACCTGACCACCAGTATATAATATTAGTAGTATACTATCTCTTTATCAACCAGTCTATATTAGCAGCAGACACAGTACAGTGCGGTAGTTCACGGCTGTGGCTACCTCTGTGTCGGCACTCGGCAGCCCGTCCATAATTGTATATACCACCTAACCGTGGTTTTTTTTTCTTTCTTTATACATACATACTAGTTACGAGTATACTATCTCTTTATCAACCAGTCTATATATTAGCAGCAGACACAGTACAGTGCGGTAGTTCACGGCTGTGGCTACCTCTGTGTCGGCACTCGGCAGCCCGTCCATAATTGTATATACCACCTAACCGTGGTTTTTTTTTCTTTCTTTATACATACATACTAGTTACGAGTATACTATCTCTTTATCAACCAGTCTATATTAGCAGCAGACACAGTACAGTGCGGTAGTTCACGGCTGTGGCTACCTCTGTGTCGGCACTCGGCAGCCCGTCCATAATTGTATACTAGTATCCAATCCATCCATCTCCATTGTTTACCTGAGGTGCCTTTTAGTTGTGCCTATTAAAATATGGAGAACAAAAATGTTGAGGTTCCAAAATTAGGGAAAGATCAAGATCCACTTCCACCTCGTGCTGAAGCTGCTGCCACTAGTCATGGCTGAGACGATGAAATGCCAGCAACGTCGTCTGCCAAGGCCGATGCCCAATGTCATAGTACAGAGCATGTCAAATCCAAAACACCAAATATCAGTAAAAAAAGGACTCCAAAACCTAAAATAAAATTGTCGGAGGAGAAGCGTAAACTTGCCAATATGCCATTTACCACACGGAGTGGCAAGGAACGGCTGAGGCCCTGGCCTATGTTCATGGCTAGTGGTTCAGCTTCACATGAGGATGGAAGCACTCAGCCTCTCGCTAGAAAAATGAAAAGACTCAAGCTGGCAAAAGCAGCACAGCAAAGAACTGTGCATTCTTCGAAATCCCAAATCCACAAGGAGAGTCCAATTGTGTCGGTTGCGATGCCTGACCTTCCCAACACTGGACGTGAAGAGCATGCGCCTTCCACCATTTGCACGCCCCCTGCAAGTGCTGGAAGGAGCACCCGCAGTCCAGTTCCTGATAGTCAGATTGAAGATGTCAGTGTTGAAGTACACCAGGATGAGGAGGATATGGGTGTTGCTGGCGCTGGGGAGGAAATTGACCAGGAGGATTCTGATGGTGAGGTGGTTTGTTTAAGTCAGGCACCCGGGGAGACACCTGTTGTCCGTGGGAGGAATATGGCCGTTGACATGCCAGGTGAAAATACCAAAAAAATCAGCTCTTCGGTCAGTTCGGTGTGGAGGTATTTCACCAGAAATGCGGACAACAGGTGTCAAGCCGTGTGTTCCCTTTGTCAAGCTGTAATAAGTAGGGGTAAGGACGTTAACCACCTCGGAACATCCTCCCTTATACGTCACCTGCAGCGCATTCATAATAAGTCAGTGACAAGTTCAAAAACTTTGGGTGACAGCGGAAGCAGTCCACTGACCAGTAAATCCCTTCCTCTTGTAACCAAGCTCACGCAAACCACCCCACCAACTCCCTCAGTGTCAATTTCCTCCTTCCCCAGGAATGCCAATAGTCCTGCAGGCCATGTCACTGGCAATTCTGACGAGTCCTCTCCTGCCTGGGATTCCTCCGATGCATCCTTGCGTGTAACGCCTACTGCTGCTGGCGCTGCTGTTGTTGCCGCTGGGAGTCGATGGTCATCCCAGAGGGGAAGTCGTAAGCCCACTTGTACTACTTCCAGTAAGCAATTGACTGTTCAACAGTCCTTTGCGAGGAAGATGAAATATCACAGCAGTCATCCTACTGCAAAGCGGATAACTGAGGCCTTGGCATCCTGGGTGGTGAGAAACGTGGTTCCGGTATCCATCATTACTGCAGAGCCAACTAGAGACTTGTTGGAGGTACTGTGTCCCCGGTACCAAATACCATCTAGGTTCCATTTCTCTAGGCAGGCGATACCGAAAATGTACACAGACCTCAGAAAAAGAGTCACCAGTGTCCTAAAAAATGCAGCTGTACCCAATGTCAACTTAACCACGGACATGTGGACAAGTGGAGCAGGGCAGGGTCAGGACTATATGACTGTGACAGCCCACTGGGTAGATGTATGGACTCCCGCCGCAAGAACAGCAGCGGCGGCACCAGTAGCAGCATCTCGCAAACGCCAACTCTTTCCTAGGCAGGCTACGCTTTGTATCACCGCTTTCCAGAATACGCACACAGCTGAAAACCTCTTACGGCAACTGAGGAAGATCATCGCGGAATGGCTTACCCCAATTGGACTCTCCTGTGGATTTGTGGCATCGGACAACGCCAGCAATATTGTGTGTGCATTAAATCTGGGCCAATTCCAGCACGTCCCATGTTTTGCACATACCTTGAATTTGGTGGTGCAGAATTTTTTAAAAAACGACAGGGGCGTGCAAGAGATGCTGTCGGTGGCCAGAAGAATTGCGGGACACTTTCGGCGTACAGGCACCACGTACAGAAAACTGGAGCACCACCAAAAACTACTGAACCTGCCCTGCCATCATCTGAAGCAAGAAGTGGTAACGAGGTGGAATTCAACCCTCTATATGCTTCAGAGGTTGGAGGAGCAGCAAAAGGCCATTCAAGCCTATACAATTGAGCACGATATAGTAGGTGGAATGCACCTGTCTCAAGTGCAGTGGAGAATGATTTCAACGTTGTGCAAGGTTCTGATGCCCTTTGAACTTGCCACACGTGAAGTCAGTTCAGACACTGCCAGCCTGAGTCAGGTCATTCCCCTCATCAGGCTTTTGCAGAAGAAGCTGGAGGCATTGAAGGAGGAGCTAACACGGAGCGATTCCGCTAGGCATGTGGGACTTGTGGATGCAGCCCTTAATTCGCTTAACAAGGATTCACGGGTGGTCAATCTGTTGAAATCAGAGCACTACATTTTGGCCACCGTGCTCGATCCTAGATTTAAAGCCTACCTTGGATCTCTCTTTCCGGCAGACACAGGTCTGCTGGGGTTGAAAGACCTGCTGGTGACAAAATTGTCAAGTCAAGCGGAACGCGACCTGTCAACATCTCCTCCTTCACATTCTCCCGCAACTGGGGGTGCGAGGAAAAGGCTCAGAATTCCGAGCCCACCCGCTGGCGGTGATGCAGGGCAGTCTGGAGCGACTGCTGATGCTGACATCTGGTCCGGACTGAAGGACCTGACAACGATTACGGACATGTCGTCTACTGTCACTGCATATGATTCTCTCAACATTGATAGAATGGTGGAGGATTATATGAGTGACCGCATCCAAGTAGGCACGTCACACAGTCCGTACTTATACTGGCAGGAAAAAGAGGCAATTTGGAGGCCCTTGCACAAACTGGCTTTATTCTACCTAAGTTGCCCTCCCACAAGTGTGTACTCCGAAAGAGTGTTTAGTGCCGCCGCTCACCTTGTCAGCAATCGGCGTACGAGGTTACATCCAGAAAATGTGGAGAAGATGATGTTCATTAAAATGAATTATAATCAATTCCTCCGCGGAGACATTGACCAGCAGCAATTGCCTCCACAAAGTACACAGGGAGCTGAGATGGTGGATTCCAGTGGGGACGAATTGATAATCTGTGAGGAGGGGGATGTACACGGTGATATATCGGAGGGTGAAGATGAGGTGGACATCTTGCCTCTGTAGAGCCAGTTTGTGCAAGGAGAGATTAATTGCTTCTTTTTTGGGGGGGGTCCAAACCAACCCGTCATATCAGTCACAGTCGTGTGGCAGACCCTGTCACTGAAATGATGGGTTGGTTAAAGTGTGCATGTCCTGTTTTGTTTATACAACATAAGGGTGGGTGGGAGGGCCCAAGGACAATTCCATCTTGCACCTCTTTTTTCTTTTCTTTTTCTTTGCATCATGTGCTGATTGGGGAGGGTTTTTTGGAAGGGACATCCTGCGTGACACTGCAGTGCCACTCCTAGATGGGCCCGGTGTTTGTGTCGGCCACTAGGGTCGCTAATCTTACTCACACAGTTAGCTACCTCATTGCGCCTCTTTTTTTCTTTGCGTCATGTGCTGTTTGGGGAGGGTTTTTTGGAAGGGACATCCTGCGTGACACTGCAGTGCCACTCCTAGATGGGCCCGGTGTTTGTGTCGGCCACTAGGGTCGCTAATCTTACTCACACAGCTACCTCATTGCGCCTCTTTTTTTCTTTGCGTCATGTGCTGTTTGGGGAGGGTTTTTTGGAAGGGACATCCTGCGTGACACTGCAGTGCCACTCCTAGATGGGCCCGGTGTTTGTGTCGGCCACTAGGGTCGCTAATCTTACTCACACAGCTACCTCATTGCGCCTCTTTTTTTCTTTGCGTCATGTGCTGTTTGGGGAGGGTTTTTTGGAAGGGACATCCTGCGTGACACTGCAGTGCCACTCCTAGATGGGCCCGGTGTTTGTGTCGGCCACTAGGGTCGCTAATCTTACTCACACAGTCAGCTACCTCATTGCGCCTCTTTTTTTCTTTGCGTCATGTGCTGTTTGGGGAGGGTTTTTTGGAAGGGCCATCCTGCGTGACACTGCAGTGCCACTCCTAGATGGGCCCGGTGTTTGTGTCGGCCACTAGGGTCGCTAATCTTACTCACACAGCTACCTCATTGCGCCTCTTTTTTTCTTTGCGTCATGTGCTGTTTGGGGAGGGTTTTTTGGAAGGGCCATCCTGCGTGACACTGCAGTGCCACTCCTAGATGGGCCCGGTGTTTGTGTCGGCCACTAGGGTCGCTAATCTTACTCACACAGCTACCTCATTGCGCCTCTTTTTTTCTTTGCGTCATGTGCTGTTTGGGGAGGGTTTTTTGGAAGGGACATCCTGCGTGACACTGCAGTGCCACTCCTAGATGGGCCCGGTGTTTGTGTCGGCCACTAGGGTCGCTTATCTTACTCACACAGCGACCTCGGTGCAAATTTTAGGACTAAAAATAATATTGTGAGGTGTGAGGTATTCAGAATAGACTGAAAATGAGTGTAAATTATGGTTTTTGAGGTTAATAATACTTTGGGATCAAAATGACCCCAAAATTCTATGATTTAAGCTGTTTTTTAGTGTTTTTGGAAAAAAACACCCGAATCCAAAATACACCCGAATCCGACAAAAAAAATTCGGTGAGGTTTTGCCAAAACGCGGTCGAACCCAAAACACGGCCGCGGAACCGAACCCAAAACCAAAACACAAAACCCGAAAAATTTCAGGCGCTCATCTCTAGTATGAACTCTAATTCCCCAACTGAAACCTCTCACAAACACACACTCCTAAATCTAGTACACACACACACACACACACATTTCCCCAGTACTGACAACTCTCATCACTTCCACACACTGACAACTCCCTCCTGCTCCTCTCCCCACTGACACTGACAGCTCCCTCACAGTCACACACATCCTCCACCCCCCCACACACACACACACACTGATAGCACACATGCACAAATCCCCCCCTCCTCGACACTAACTGTCACGGACTGCTTGGGCAGCAGGGGGCAGGCTCTGACTTGAAGTGCTGAAATTCAACAGCTCTCTCGAACTTGCAAGGCATGGCTGTGCAGCTGTCTCCAGCCATCTCCTTGCCCACTGTGTAATTTGTGGCGTTCTCTGATGTTCCCCGCTCTGCCTCTACAACCGGCACATAATGTACAGCAGTGGTGACTCCTGAGTATGGGCCTGGAGAACTCCGCCTACCGGGGGGTAGGGATTAATAATTTCAAAGGGGCAGAGCTAGGAGTGAAGCAGTGGACAGCAGTTGAGGGGCGTTTCAAACTGTAACAGGGTTGGGACAATTTCAGTATCCTTCCCTCACCGTCTAATTGGTCAGTCCCACGCTGATTGCCATAGCGCCCTTTCGAGACTGCAGAACTCTATCCCTTAGCCACGGTTGGCACAGCTGGATGGTGCCCCTGGCAAGTGCCATCCTGGCCAAGGGGTAGATACGCCCCTGAGGGTCAGGGCCAGCAACAGAAATCTCGGGGCCCAGTGCACTGATATCTCTGGGGCCCCCTCAACCCCCCTTAACTTGGCAGAGGGATCTTTAAAAAAAATGGAGCCTTTGACTCGGACCGTCAGTGAGGCCGGCAGGTGATTTTCATACTGGGCTATCCAGCTCTTCGGTGGCGGTGGCAGGGACATTCAGAAAAGGGCCAGCACAGCAACATGCATAATAATGGCAATACAGTATGGACCACAGGGACTGGACAAAGTGATGGGGTAAAAGGAGGGGGGAGGGTTTAGTTGGCCTGTTAATTGTTTTCCTGCTTAAATTGAGCAGTTGGTGGATACACTTTAAAAAGCAATATTGGCACTGTGGCCCCATTATTTCTGTTCTTAATACTTGGAGCCCTGAACAAGTGTGCACTTTGTCCCCCCTGTCACCGGGCCTGTTCAGGCGTTACCTATGGAGAAGCTGCGACATGACATCCTAGGACACGATACTGCACCATGCATCACCATTATATTTCAGTGTGCCTTGTCAATATTTAAATCTTGTTCTGTGTGACATGAGTTGTAAATGGTTGAAAATCTCTGTGCTACAGTATCGTCACCATGTAGTTATAACAACACCGCAAAACCACCAAAAGACGTGTTTTGGTAGAGGGACTGCTGGAGGGGCCCATTGGGGCCCCCAGTTTGCTACCCCACCCCAGTATACCTGTGCTGTAGCCAGTGGAAGAGGCACTATCTTCCCGGTGATCTCTTCGGGAAGATGGTGCCGCACATAGAAAGCAAAGACTCTGGCTGCACTCTCCTGCCCTCGCTCTAAGCAAGGTGATCGGGCCACAAAAGGACCCCTGCCGGACCCCGGCCTGTGGGCCACAAAAGGATGCATTGGGGGCGGCATGCGGCCCATGGGTTTGACACCCCTGCCCTAGAGTATCAAAATTTGTTTCACGGCACCCCTAGGCCAAAGTTTTTTTTATTGAGAAATTCAGAAAAAAATATAAAATTAAGTAAATTGTGTTTATAGCATGTCATCCTCAGGTTCAGTTATGTTGTGAGGGAATGGTTTTGCCAATTTAATAAAGTATAAATAATTTTAATTGGTCCTGGACCACCAAACTATGCTACCAGTGCAAGAACCCCAGTTTGGAAACTACTGCCATAAAATAAACCTTTTTTGTTTTTTTTAAACTACATGTAATACACCTTAGATCTCAGTTCCTAAAAGGTTTTAAACCCTTGCATACAGTAAACTACACATATTTAAAAATCCTACACCGGGCACAAGTGCTCACGGGCCAATTTCATGGCAGTCTCGGATAGGAGGGCATTGTGGATTCACCAAGGGAATGCTGATGCTGACTCCAAGAAGAAAGGGAGTCTCTTCCCTATGAAGGTGAAGCCTTGTTTGGCGACGGCCTAGTTAATTTGATCTCGGCAGCTCCCGCAGGTAAGTCATCCTTCTTGCCCTATGTTCCCTCTCAACGGATGAAGACGCATCATTATCTGACGCAGTCATTTCGGCCCAATAGATATGCAAGAAGTTAAGATTCCCCTTTCTTTGCAGGTAGAGGAAGGAAAAGAGGGAAGAGGTCTGTAGCCTCTTCAAGATCGCAGGAGCAGAGATCGTCCTCTGCTTCTGCCAAATCCACTGCATGACGCTGGGGCTCTCTTGCAGGAGCCCGCACCAGTGGGGGGCACGTCTAAAACTCTTCAGTCAGTTCTAGATTCATTCGGACCTGGACTCGTGGGTTTTACAAATAGTGTCCCAAGGGTACAAACTGGGGTTTCAAGACGTTCCCCCTCACCGATTGTTCAAATCAGCCTTAGTCAGCAGGGAGAAGGTTTTTATTCAAGCCTCTTCGTGGTCCAGAAGCCGGACGGCTCAGTCAGACCAATCTTAAATCTGAAATCCCTTAATTTCTACCTAAAGAAATTCAATTTCAAGATGGAATCTCTCAGGGTAGTGATCTCCAGTCCGGGGGATAAAGGAGATTTCATGGTTTTGGTAGACATAAAGGATGCCTACTTATATGTTCCCATTTAGCCACTGCATCAAGCTACCTGAGGTTTGCAATTCAGGATTGTCATTACCAATTTCAGACGTTGCCGTTTGGTCTGTCCACGGCTCCGAGGATTTTCACCAGGGTGATGGCGGAAATGATGGTCCTCCTTCGCAAGCAAGGAGTCACAATTATCCCGTACTTGGATGATCTCCTGATAAAGGCGAGATCCAGGGACCAGTTGGTGCAAAACATCTACTCTCCCTGACAGTTCTTCAACAACATGGTTGGCTCCTAAACTTGCCAAAATCGCAGTAGGTCCCAATGACGCGGTTGTTGTTTTTGGGAGTGATACTGGACACAGAAGAGGTTTTCTTCTAGTGGAAAGGCTCTGGAGATCCAGAGTCTGGTCAAACAAATTCTGAAACCAGCAAGAGTGTTAATCCATCAATGCATTCAGTTGCTGGGGAAGATGGTTGCGGCCTACGAGGCCATTCAGTTTGGCAGGTTCCATGCCAGAGTGTTCCAGTGGGACCTGTTGGACAAGTGGTCCGGATCCCACCTACACATGCACCGGAGGATAATCCTGTCTTCCAAGACCAGACTCTCACTCCATTGGTGGCTGCACAGTTCTCACCACCTAGAGGGGCGATAGTTCGGGATCCAGGACGGGATCCTAGGGACCACGGATGCAACCCTCCGAGGCTGGAGAGCAGTCACACAGGGGGAAAACATCCAAGGAAGATGGTCAAGTCTTCCTTGGATGTTTTCATCTCCACATAAATGTTCTGGAGTTAAGGGCCATTTAATAACTGCAGACACAGTACGCACTGGGACGGGTGCCCAGCATCCTCTACGGACTAAGAGAAAAGGATTTACCGGTAGGTATTAAAATCCTATTTTCTCTAACGTCCTAGAGGATGCTGGGGACTCCGTAAGGACCATGGGGATAGACGGGCTCCGCAGGAGACATGGGCACTTTAAGAAAGACTTTAGTTCTGGGTGTGCACTGGCTCCTCCCTCTATGCCCCTCCTCCAGACCTCAGTTTGATACTGTACCCAGTGGAGACACACCGACACACCACACACACAGGGAATACTTTTACTGAAGACATTTCCCCCACAAGGCCCTTTGGAGAGACAGAGAGAGAGTATGCCAGCACATACCCCAGCGCTATATAACCCAGGAATAGCACAGTAACTTAATGTTTGAACAATCGGTGAGGGGGAACATCTTGAAACCCCAGTTTGTACCCTTGGGACACTATTTGTAAAACACACGAGTACATGTCCGAATGAATCCAGAACTGACTGAAGAGTTTTAGACGTGCCCCCACTGGTGCGGGCTCCTGCAAGAGAGCCCCAGCGTCATGCAGTGGATTTGGCAGAAGCAGAGGATGATCTCTGCTCCTGCGATCTTGAAGAGGATGCAGACCTCTTCTCTCTTCTCCTTCCTCTACCTGCAAAGAAAGGGGAATCTTAACTTCTTGCATATCTATTGGGCCGAAATGACTGCATCAGATAATGATGCGTCTTCATCCGTTGGGAGGGAACATAGGGCAAGAAGGTTGACTTACCTGCGGGAGCTGCCGAGATCAAATTAACTAGGCAGTCACCAAACAAGGCTTCACCTTCATAGGGAAGAGACTCCCTTTCTTCTTGGAGTCAGCATCAGCATTCTCTTGGTGAATCCACAATGCCCTCCTATCCGACACTGCCATGAAATTGGCCCGTGAACTCAAGAGTCCTATATCCCTTGCAGTCTCACGTAAGTATGCTGCAGTGTCCTTGATATGATACAACGTAAGGAGTATCCCATCTCTCCAGGGTATCTATATCGGATGACAAGGTATTCGACCAATTCTTGAATACTACTACTCACCCATGCACATGTAATGGCAGGTCTAAGTAATGTACCTGTGGTTACATAACTAGAAATAATGTAGCTTCCTGCATACGATCCGCTGGATTTGTGACAGGGCCCCGTGCAGAACAGGGGGTGACTCCCACTTTATTCTGTCCGCGGCGGGAAATGAATAAACAACCAGAATCCTTTTGGGGATTTGAAACCATCTTGTCGAGCTGGCCCAGACTTTCTCAAACAGAGATGGAGGAACGTTACATCAGCTTTCATTATATATCTATATATACATACATATAGACCCCTTTGTCAGGAACAGCAGGGTCTTCAGTGATTTTAATATGTCCTTAATATCCACAATCATGTACTGAATGCTCCTTGCCAATATTGGATCTAATCAGGAAACATTATGGTCGACATAAGTATCAGTATCCGTGTCAGTATCAGTGTGTAGTAACTGGGCAAAATAACATTTTTGCGACCCAGCGGGGCCTGAGGGAAAAGAAACATAGCCATGAATATCACATCTATTCTCTACGTCTGTGTCTGGGACACAGATTTATCCAACCTTACTCTGATATTACTGAAACATTTACCCAGTCAGTTATTGGTGGTGCCAACAGGGCCACCATCATATGTCTGCATTCCTAATATAGTTTCCTCTTGGGAAAAACATTCAGCCACCGACATGTTGACACACATATACCAAGTACCCACAGACACACCGGCTTATGGGGGACAGACCGTCAGTAAATCTGTCAGAGGGACACAGAGGATTTTTCAGCTCACAATCCAGCGCCAAAAGTACACAGTCTGGGAAATAATAAACTCTATAGTGATAGACTTGTAATGCTCTAAAGATGTTCTGGTGAGGTGAGGAAGAAGCCCCGCCGCTGTAATGGCGCGTATCTGTCCCGCTCAGAAATAATTAATTACGCTAGCGGGGTAAGGACAGTGCCCAGGCACTAATGTCCACTTTTTCCAGCCTTTTGTGAGGAATTTATGCTGCCCAGGGTGCCCCCCCCCCCCCGTGCCCTGCACCCTGCAGTGCCTGTGTTTGTGTGGGAGCATGGCGCGCAGCGTTCCGCTCGCTGCTCGGTACCTCAGAATGCCGTCACTGAAGAAGAAGTCTTCTGTTACTCACCTGTCTTCTGGCTCTGTAAGGGGGTGACGGCAGGCTGCGGGAGTGTGCATCTAGGCGTACCCAGCGATCAGCACCCTCAGGAGCTAATGGTGTCCTGTCAGCCTGAAGCAGAGCCATTGAACTCACTAGAAGTTGGTCATACTTCTCTCCCCTAAGTCCCACGAAGCAGGGAGACTGTTGCCAGCAGCCTCCCTGAAAATAAAAAAAACTAACAAGTCTTTTCAGAGAAACTCAGTAGAGCTCCCCTGTAGTGCATCCAGTATCACTGCGCACAATACTAAAACTGGAGTCTGGAGGAGGGGCATAGAGGGAGGAGACAGTTCACACCCTTTGAAAGTCTTAAAGTGCCCATGTCTCCTGCGGATCCCGTCTATACCCCATGGTTCTTAATGTGACCCCAGCATCCTCTAGGACGTATGAGAAAACAAATAACGCACACACGAGGAGGAGAGAACTAAGGAAGCTATAAGGAGAAGAGGGGAGGGAGGGGGGGTTGAAAGGTAAGGTAGTAAAGGCATATTGGATAAACTACAACCTTATACATATTCATTAATGTACCAGTAGTTAGAAGTAGAAGAGCTCTAACAGAAACCACAAAGCTTATCTAAAGCCACACCACACTGGATATGCCCAATCTCATTTGATTTTTGAAGCAAAGCAGTATTGGACTTTGTTAATACATGGATGGGAGACTGCTTGGTAGTATCAGATTCTTTAGGTGTTTTTAAACTACCAACACCATTTTCTTGGTACATTTAATTTTTACATGTATTCTTTTATGTACCAGAAGTTAGAAGTAGAAGAGCTGTAACAGAAACCACCAGCTCATCTACAGCCACAGCACACTGGATTTGCCCAATCTCTCCTGATCATGGAAGCTGAGCAGTGTTGGTCCTGGTTTTAGTACTTGGATGGGAGACCACAAGGAAATACCAGGAGCTGTGTGTATTTTTACAATACTAACACCGTTCTCTTGATGCATTCCATTTTGAAACATTGGGGCAGATCTATTAAGCCTGGTGAACTGATAAAGTGCAAGGTGATAAAGTACCAGCCAGTCAGCTCCTAACTGTCATTTTTCAAACCCAGCCTGTGACATGGCAATTAGGAGCTGATTGGCTGGTACTTTATCACCATGCAAATTATCATTTCACCAGGTTTAATAAATCGGCGGCTTACTCATTTATGTACGAGTAGTTAGAAGTAGAAGAACTCTAACAGAAACCCCTAAGCTCATCTACAGCCACACCACACTGTATATGCCTCTTCTTACATTCCGCTGCACTTATTGTGGGGTAGCCGCAATCCCTTCTGCTGTACGGTTCCACATTACATTGTTTCTTGTCACTTCCTGTTGATGCAGTAAGGAAACATCCAGGAATTACAGCAGCTTAGTTTTTTTTTTTTTAACTGGGGCAATTTAGCTAGATCACAGGGCAATTTAGCTCCTTTGGTCCTTTTTTTAGGACCAGTTAATCAGACAGTTGAGCAAACTGAAAAACAGCTAACAGGAAATTTCCACTTAAATGGTATTTTCTAATCTTATCTGACCATGACTAAGAATAAAGGATACACAAGATAAACTCTTAGAGCCATGGACCTTATCCATGTTTAAGCTCCATCAAATCTGTAATCAATAGCACTACATGCTCCCACTTTACCACTGTACTATATACTCTACCTGTGTTTTTAAGGTAAAAACACCATTTAACCCCAGTGACACTTGAATTAAAGCAGCAGCCTCTGGAATAGCATTCCTTAGCATTAATCCCAGGAAATCTGCAATCTTCACGCTCTTTGATAGCCATGCTACATTGCTGTTTACTTGGATGGAGCAGAGAGCACAACATCAGGACATACTGTAGGAAATATTACAATGCATGATAAGAAAGGTGTGAGCTCTACAGCAAGGCCTCTAACCCTTTGCCAGTGCCAAATACATAGGGCTTAACTCAGATCTGATCACAGCAGCAAATTTATTAGCTAAAACCATGTACACTGCAGGGGGGGGGGGGGGGTGTATAATATGTGCAGAGAGAGTTAGATTTTGGTGCGGTGTGTTCAAACTGAAATCTAAATTGCAGTGTAAAAACAAAACAGCCAGTATTTACCCTGCACACAAACAATATAACCCACCTAAATCTCTCTGCAAATGTTATATCTGCCCCCCCCATCCCTGCAGTGCACATGGTTTTGCCCACTAGCTAACAAATTTGCTGCATCTGGGAATTACAGCAGCTTAATATTTCTTTTTACAGAAGGTTCAGCAAATTAAATTATTTAGTGAAATACTGTAATCATAACAGTTACAGGGATATTGTAGGTAGATTTATTGTCAGTGGATAAATGTAAAAATTAAACCCTTAGGCATAGTTCCAAAATGCTGTCATTGCAATCCAGATTTTAAGGATATCATGCTTGAGCACAGGTGACTTAATTAGAACTTCGGTCAATGTGAATTAACCATTGGACTCAACCATGGTTATCCTTAAAACCCAGGGGTCTATTTAAGATCGATCTTAATCGATGTTGGGCTTCCAGGTTGAAAAAAACACACACATTTGTTTTCACATTAAACAGACTTCCACATGAGAAAGCAGCAAGGATGCAGTGGCGTTAATGTTTCCTGGTGTCAACTTGTATTATTTCAGTAGACATTGAAATGAGGATGCATCTTGCTGCCTTTCCAATGAAGCAAGTTTAATTTAGTAATAGGTGAAAAACCATCCTTACAAAGGTGTTAATCAGAGACTTGGCTTTGTGGACACTTTTCAGAGAACAAATTTGTTAGCATAAAAATAAAGCCAGAAAATGAAGAGCTGTTTAATCACTCGATTGGATTTTTCTGCCAGCATATTTTTTTTCTCTGCAACCCACTGCTAAATTGTGCTTCCTAGCTGTTTTTTATAAAATCACTGAATCAAATCTAACTCTGATTACATCAGAGAAGGCCATGTACCCTACACCATAAGAGGAGGTTTGAAATTTTTACTTGTCTACTTAAATATCACCAAAATCTGATCACAAGGTTAATTACGTCCCTGGGTGGGATTGAACCACCAACCTTTTGGTTAATAGCCAAACACACTAACCGATTGCGCCACAGAGACACTTTGCGAAAGTCCATACTGACAAAGGCTAATAAGCATTCATCTAAAACGTTTCCTAGAAAAACTTTAAAAAGTCAATAATCTGGAGAGTTTTTGTAAGATGTTTCTTCCATCAACCAACGAAGAAACACATTGGTACTTTCCCATGATGAGTGAGTGCTTCAGGATCTCTTGCACTTACATGTGCAGCAGAGTACTGCAATGGAAGCATGCTGGGCCCATAACCCAGAGGTAGGCAGATTGAAACTATCCTCTGCTATATGCATTTTTTTTGTTAATTAAAGTAATCCAAAACTGGGATTGATATTTTGTCTCTTTTATTTTTACTTAAAGTACAATAACTTTTACCATTTTAATTTGTTTTAATAGTATATTGACAGTATTATTTTCTTTCAAAAATCCACTTCATTTTCTTTACCCTATTATTAAAATGGTAATTGAAGAAGAGGAATTGTTGCTTTGACTGCAGCATTCCTGGGGTTAACTGGTGTTTCTTCAAGTCACAAGGTATGGAGCTGCTGTATAGTTACTCGCAAGTCAGTAGTTGTATGATGCTCACACCTGTTAAGCTGGATACACACAGAATGCCCTACACAGGGGGTGAAATGAGCGCCCCCCCCCACCCCCCGTACGCTCAGCACACATCACGCTGTGCTGAGCGGGGGGAGAGATGTGTGCTGAGCAGTTCGCTCAGCACACATCTCTCCCCAAAATCGGGCCGTGAATACGGACCTTTAAACTGGATCCACACTTAGATTATCTGTCCAATTTTTTTTTCTAGTTGAAACAAAATTATGCTAATATGTGGCAGCAAATTACAATTGACCATTTGTTCACAAACACTGGAAAACATCCAAAAATGGTCATTTAGATAAATTGGTTAAATCCATTTCATTTAGCTAATTTATCCAAACTACCTTTATTGTATCTTTGTGGGTGAATGATGTGTGGGTCAGTGTTGAGGGTGGTGGAGGAGATGGGTAATAGGCACAGCAGGGTGTGGACAGTCAAATAGTGTGCTTAGAGGTTCAGAGTCATTGTATGAGACTCTGGCAACAGTGACTTGATGAGTCTGGTGTCCATAGGGTGGGACGCATTAACCTTTTTATGCTATTGAAATAGTTCTCCTCCTGACCGACGCAGTTCCTTGCTCCGATGTTGGTGTATTGTCCTGTTGCAGCGCCTCTCCACTGTGGTCACAGTGAGCTGTGTGGTGTTGCTGGGGCATGCCAATCTCCCCCCAACCTCCCTCTTGCATTTCAGACCTACGTACGCATGATGGGATCTTGTATGATATGCGCGTGTGCTGTAGAGATGAAAGTGGGGGTGAGGAGGCAGATCGTGAGATGGGGAAACTTTGTGGACTGTTAGCGAAGGGGAGCACTGGGCAATCTGAGTTGCAAAGAGGGCAGCAGAAGAGGTTATTGCATGTGCACTGGTGACAGGTCCATCCTTGGTGGCTAGCCTCAGTGGTAAAGGGGTACATGAGCTAGTGTCCCTTGGCCAGCCATGTACCATGGCCACCTCCCTACCTCCTATATATTCTCCCTGATCTGTCACTTTGTTACGGTCTGCTGCTGGCACTGGTGTATCGTCCTGCAGTTGCCGTCTCCGCCCATTGCTGTGACTTCCCCCAGAGTTAGCCACACAGAGTGACAGATCTGGGAAAATATATAGGAGATCATTACTTTCACTTGCAGCCTACCTTATTTTTTGCAGCCTAGCATGCTCCTGACCCCTTCTCTCACTAATACTTATACAACATTCATGAACTCATCTTAAGGTTTCTTTATTATTCAGTCACACTGTCTTGGATCCAAACCATTTCCTGTGGCATTGCAGTCAAACAATTGAGCTATTTACCCTTGCATAGAAAGGTATAATCTAAGCTAGAGAATTCTATTTGGAACTCACCTTCTACTTTGTGAAGAAATAATCAGCTTTGTGGCTGAGCAGATATATGGAGTGTGTGGCTGCACACTGCATTGATCTGCTGAGTTGCAATGCTAATAATTTTTTTTTTTGCAAAGTACCAATAGCTTCATTGTGAAGGTGGAAAGAAGGGTGTTACGGCATGGAATGTACAAACTGCGAGACCCTGCTGGTAGCGCCTTTGTCTATTTAGTAGGAAGGGCACGTAACAGCCGGGGGGCAATGGAGGAAGCCCCTTTAGGGCTGGAGCCCGGCGGCAACTGACTCCGTTGTCTCTGGCAGTTCCGCCCCTGGACTAGAGGAATGGTCAAGAACATGGCAACATTTAATGCCAAAAAATGCAAAATCATACACGTCTCAAAAATGCAAAGGCTAACTATAATATTAAGGGCATTATAATGGCAAGAGGAAAGCTATCTAAGTATTACTATTTCAGGTAAGCAATGTAACAAAGCAATAGGAAAGGCAAGTCAGATGCTTGTTTGCATAGGTTAAAGAACCAGTAGCAGAAAAAAGTAATACCTGTAATGCCACTGTATAGGTCCTTGGTACAGCCACATTTAGAATCCTGTGTTCAGTTCCAGAAGCCATATCTCCAGAAGGCTGTAAATACATTAGGGCAACTAAAATTGTGCATGGCCTACATCACAAAACTTACCTGGAAATACTAAAAAATGTTGATGTGTATAGTTTGGAGAAGGGAAGAGGGAACATACAGTAATAGAAACATTTAAATATATAGAGAGGAATGTAATAGGGTGTGAGAATCAGAAAGTGAGAGATTTTGTGTTTTTTCCTGTTGTTTTTTGTTTTTTTTGTTTGATTGTTTGTTTTTAAAGTGGCAATCCTTTACATGGCAAAACCAGGTTGATATTTGCCATGTAAAGGATTGCCACCGTGGGCATGTGTAGAAGGGGCACTGCTACTGTTGGCATTATGTGTGTAAGCTGCACTGATATGGTGGTTATGTGTATAAAGGGCACTGCGACTGTGGGTATTATTATTATTATTATTACATGCGGTGTAATGACAATAAGATAGTGCTACTGTGTGGCGTATTTTGATTTGGGGTGCTATTGTGTGGCCATGCCCCTTCCTTGTGATACCACACCTTCTTTTTTTAAGGAGCGCACTGTCCCTTTATTAAGTATTGGAGAGAGGGCCCAAATTAATAGTTTGCAGGGAGGCACCAAACACCCTAGCACTGGCCCTTTGGTAGGGGACAGGATTTGCTTCTGCTTGTGCACATATGTTATGATTGCCAGCCAACAGCACTGGTTTTGCCTATAACACTAACTATAAATATTTTGAATTGGTCCTGGACCACCAATCCAAGGCACCCCTGCAAGTGTCCTGAGGCACCCCAGGGTGCAGTTTGAGAACCACTGGTCTAGTGAGTACCCAGGATAATTATTGTAGCTGGTCTGCGGGTAACAGCTCTCAGATCCACTTCTAGAAAAAAATGCAGCAATGTAATTTGAGTGACAAACTGCAGAGATGAACCCTTTCTGTGACTGCTGCACAGGGATCACACAAACTCTATTCATAGGGCTGACTTCACTTAGGGGAGATGTTCTCACCCCGCAAAGAAGTGCGAGTATATACCGCACTTACGGTACCATTGGATTTACAGATATTTTCTTGCAATACACTATGGGGGTCATTCTGAGTTGATTGCTCGCTAGCAGTTTTTAGCAGCCATGCAAACGCATTGTCGCTGCCCACTGGAGAGTGTATATTCACTTTGGAGAAGTGCGAACACTTGAGCAGCAGAGCGCCTGCAAAATCGTTTCAAAATAAGACCAGCACTGTAGTTACACTTCGTGTGCGTTGATTCTAACAACCGAGGGACGGCTTTTGATGTCACACACCCATCCAGTGAATGCCCAGCCACGTCTGCATTTCTTCTGCCACGCCTGCATTTTTCCAAGCACTCCGTGAAAACGGTCAGTTGCCACCCAGAAACGCCCTCTTTCTGTCAAACTCCTTGTGGCCTGTTCTGTGATTGGAATAATCGCTAGAACTAGTGCAAAACCACAATGGACTTTGTACCCGTACGATGCGCATGCACATTACGGAGCATGCGCATGCACAGATTAGCCATTTTTTT
Organism: Pseudophryne corroboree; assembly: GCF_028390025.1. Taxonomy (NCBI): domain Eukaryota; kingdom Metazoa; phylum Chordata; class Amphibia; order Anura; family Myobatrachidae; genus Pseudophryne; species Pseudophryne corroboree. The sequence continues at coordinate 72,538 of NW_026968647.1, forward strand.
TCAACTGATTGCTACGCAGCGAACAACGGCAGCATGCGATCAACTCGGAATGACCCCCTATATACATAGAAACATGGATTTTTACTGCAGGAATTATGGTTAGTTTAGGGGTATCGGTTAGGGTCAACAGAGGTGTAGCTAGGGGTCCAAGCGCCCCTGGCAAAGTAAGCGACTGGCGCCCCCCCTTTCGATAAAGCATTGCAGTCCATTGGCGGTTACCATGTTGGAGCCACAGCAACTGACCCCCTCCCCCACACGCTGCCCTACATCATCGGCTGGGATTCACTGTTGGTGTGAAGCCACTTGGAACAGTCTGGTAGCATTAGCAGCAGTCTGTGTCATAGATAGGGAAGGCAGAAGGTTAACTAGCTAATAGCAGTCTGTTGGCAGCAGAGGCTGGGCGGGGGGCTGAGAATGAGCCAACGCTGATCAATGTCCAGTCTGCTTAGACAAAAATATTTTGTGATCAGGGCTGGTTCTAGACCAAAGGAGCCAATGGCAAAAATTTCCTTTGGCACCCCCCCCCCACACACATACACACACACCAAAAAAGAACATATCCCAGTTTAACATAACGCTATGTGGTGCAAGGTGTGGAGCTGGTTACTTGTATCAGACCTCTGACATTTGCCTTTTCACCCATATTGCATACTTTTTCTTGCAGGTTGTGTCTTAATTCAAGAAGTGTTCTAAGTACTTCAGCTTAGTATCTTTACTGACCCCTCTTTACCCCACACTACATAACTGACCCCTCTATACCCTACACTACATCACTGACCTTTCTATAACCATCACTGCATTACTGACCCCTCTATACAGTACACTGACCTCTATATACCTGCTAGTACATCCCTGATGCCTATATTCCCTAAGCTAAATCCCTGGTGCCTCTATTCCCTACGCTACATCCCTGACGCCTCTATTCCCTATGCTACATCCCTGACGCCTCTATACCCTACGCTACATCCCTGATGCCTCTATTCCCTACGCTACATTCCTGATGCCTCTATAACCTACGCTACATCCCTGACGCCTCTATACCCTACGCTACATCCCTGACGCCTCTATACAGTACAATGCATTACTTATCCCTCTAGACCATACATCCTCATTACATCAGAGAGATAGTGAAACACTGGAAAAAATAAGGATAAAGTGGACTACAGAAACTGATGCTCTAAACAAAGGAGAGAGAGAGAAAAGCACAAGGGAAAGTGGGCAATCGGAACACCATAGAGAGAGGAGAGATAGAAATGCCTGAAAAAGTAAAGGGGGTTGGGTATGGCATCCGGCGCTCGGGATTCCAGCAGTCACATGATACCTAATCCTAACCCTCTGGGGGGGTGGCGGATAGGGCTAACCCTCAGGGGGTGGCAGCTAGGACTAACCCCCCCCCTCCTAGTGCCTTCCCTAACACCCGCTCCCCCGGTCCTAACCCTCCCTCCAATACTCGCCTTCGGGATGTTGGCTGTCTGTGTGCCGGCACCAGTCTCCCAAGTGGTGTCAGGATTCCAACATCGGTCAAATGACCGCCGGTATACCGTCTGCCGGGATGGTAAATGTATCCTGAGGACAGGTAGTGAGTGTGGAGGGATAGGTGGTTCAGTAAAATGTAACAGCTCAAACTGCGATCATTCACTGATAAATTGATTTATAGCTCTCCCTTTTTAACCATTGCAGTCATAAAAGCAATGTTTTTTAAACTTTTAAATAAAGCTTGTTAGCATCCCCAGCACACTGTATATGCTGGGAGATGTAGTTCTCAATATGAAAACATTTAATTACTGTATGAACTCTAATTCCCCAACTGAAACCTCTCACAAACACACACTCCTAAATCTAGTACACACACACACACATTTCCCCAGTACTGACAACTCTCATCACTTCCACACACTGACAACTCCCTCCTGCTCCTCTCCCCACTGACACTGACAGCTCCCTCACAGTCACACACATCCTCCACCCCCCCCACACACACACACTGATAGCACACATGCACAAATCCCCCCCTCCTCGACACTAACTGTCACGGACTGCTTGGGCAGCAGGGGGCAGGCTCTGACTTGAAGTGCTGAAATTCAACAGCTCTCTCGAACTTGCAAGGCATGGCTGTGCAGCTGTCTCCAGCCATCTCCTTGCCCACTGTGTAATTTGTGGCGTTCTCTGATGTTCCCCGCTCTGCCTCTACAACCGGCACATAATGTACAGCAGTGGTGACTCCTGAGTATGGGCCTGGAGAACTCCGCCTACCGGGGGGTAGGGATTAATAATTTCAAAGGGGCAGAGCTAGGAGTGAAGCAGTGGACAACAGTTGAGGGGCGTTTCAAACTGTAACAGGGTTGGGACAATTTCAGTATCCTTCCCTCACCGTCTAATTGGTCAGTCCCACGCTGATTGCCATAGCGCCCTTTCGAGACTGCAGAACTCTATCCCTTAGCCACGGTTGGCACAGCTGGATGGTGCCCCTGGCAAGTGCCATCCTGGCCAAGGGGTAGATACGCCCCTGAGGGTCAGGGCCAGCAACAGAAATCTCGGGGCCCAGTGCACTGATATCTCTGGGGCCCCCTCAACCCCCCTTAACTTGGCAGAGGGATCTTTAAAAAAAATGGAGCCTTTGACTCGGACCGTCAGTGAGGCCGGCAGGTGGTTTTCATACTGGGCTATCCAGCTCTTCGGTGGCGGTGGCAGGGACATTCAGAAAAGGGCCAGCACAGCAACATGCATAATAATGGCAATACAGTATGGACCACAGGGACTGGACAAAGTGATGGGGTAAAAGGAGGGGGGAGGGTTTAGTTGGCCTGTTAATTGTTTTCCTGCTTAAATTGAGCAGTTGGTGGATACACTTTAAAAAGCAATATTGGCACTGTGGCCCCATTATTTCTGTTCTTAATACTTGGAGCCCTGAACAAGTGTCCCCTTTGTCCCCCCTGTCACCGGGCCTGTTCAGGCGTTACCTATGGAGAAGCTGCGACATGACATCCTAGGACACGATACTGCACCATGCATCACCATTATATTTCAGTGTGCCTTGTCAATATTTAAATCTTGTTCTGTGTGACGTGAGTTGTAAATGGTTGAAAATCTCTGTGCTACAGTATCGTCACCATGTAGTTATAACAACACCGCAAAACCACCAAAAGACGTGTTTTGGTAGAGGGACTGCTGGAGGGGCCCATTGGGGCCCCCAGTTTGCTGCCCCACCCCAGTATACCTGTGCTGTAGCCAGTGGAAGAGGCACTATCTTCCCGGTGATCTCTTCGGGAAGATGGTGCCGCACATAGAAAGCAAAGACTCTGGCTGCACTCTCCTGCCCTCGCTCTAAGCAAGGTGATCGGGCCACAAAAGGACCCCTGCCGGACCCCGGCCTGTGGGCCACAAAAGGATGCATTGGGGGCGGCATGCGGCCCATGGGTTTGACACCCCTGCCCTAGAGTATCAAAATTTGTTTCACGGCACCCCTAGGCCAAAGTTTTTTTTATTGAGAAATTCAGAAAAAAATATAAAATTAAGTAAATTGTGTTTATAGCATGTCATCCTCAGGTTCAGTTATGTTGTGAGGGAATGGTTTTGCCAATTTAATAAAGTATAAATAATTTTAATTGGTCCTGGACCACCAAACTATGCTACCAGTGCAAGAACCCCAGTTTGGAAACTACTGCCATAAAATAAACCTTTTTTGTTTTTTTTAAACTACATGTAATACACCTTAGATCTCAGTTCCTAAAAGGTTTTAAACCCTTGCATACAGTAAACTACACATATTTAAAAATCCTACACCGGGCACAAGTGCTCACGGGCCAATTTCATGGCAGTCTCGGATAGGAGGGCATTGTGGATTCACCAAGGGAATGCTGATGCTGACTCCAAGAAGAAAGGGAGTCTCTTCCCTATGAAGGTGAAGCCTTGTTTGGCGACGGCCTAGTTAATTTGATCTCGGCAGCTCCCGCAGGTAAGTCATCCTTCTTGCCCTATGTTCCCTCTCAATGGATGAAGACGCATCATTATCTGACGCAGTCATTTCGGCCCAATAGATATGCAAGAAGTTAAGATTCCCCTTTCTTTGCAGGTAGAGGAAGGAAAAGAGGGAAGAGGTCTGTAGCCTCTTCAAGATCGCAGGAGCAGAGATCGTCCTCTGCTTCTGCCAAATCCACTGCATGACGCTGGGGCTCTCTTGCAGGAGCCCGCACCAGTGGGGGGCACGTCTAAAACTCTTCAGTCAGTTCTAGATTCATTCGGACCTGGACTCGTGGGTTTTACAAATAGTGTCCCAAGGGTACAAACTGGGGTTTCAAGACGTTCCCCCTCACCGATTGTTCAAATCAGCCTTAGTCAGCAGGGAGAAGGTTTTTATTCAAGCCTCTTCGTGGTCCAGAAGCCGGACGGCTCAGTCAGACCAATCTTAAATCTGAAATCCCTTAATTTCTACCTAAAGAAATTCAATTTCAAGATGGAATCTCTCAGGGTAGTGACCTCCAGTCCGGGGGATAAAGGAGATTTCATGGTTTTGGTAGACATAAAGGATGCCTACTTATATGTTCCCATTTAGCCACTGCATCAAGCTACCTGAGGTTTGCAATTCAGGATTGTCATTACCAATTTCAGACGTTGCCGTTTGGTCTGTCCACGGCTCCGAGGATTTTCACCAGGGTGATGGCGGAAATGATGGTCCTCCTTCGCAAGCAAGGAGTCACAATTATCCCGTACTTGGATGATCTCCTGATAAAGGCGAGATCCAGGGACCAGTTGGTGCAAAACATCTACTCTCCCTGACAGTTCTTCAACAACATGGTTGGCTCCTAAACTTGCCAAAATCGCAGTAGGTCCCAATGACGCGGTTGTTGTTTTTGGGAGTGATACTGGACACAGAAGAGGTTTTCTTCTAGTGGAAAGGCTCTGGAGATCCAGAGTCTGGTCAAACAAATTCTGAAACCAGCAAGAGTGTTAATCCATCAATGCATTCAGTTGCTGGGGAAGATGGTTGCGGCCTACGAGGCCATTCAGTTTGGCAGGTTCCATGCCAGAGTGTTCCAGTGGGACCTGTTGGACAAGTGGTCCGGATCCCACCTACACATGCACCGGAGGATAATCCTGTCTTCCAAGACCAGACTCTCACTCCATTGGTGGCTGCACAGTTCTCACCACCTAGAGGGGCGATGGTTCGGGATCCAGGACGGGATCCTAGGGACCACGGATGCAACCCTCCGAGGCTGGAGAGCAGTCACACAGGGGGAAAACATCCAAGGAAGATGATCAAGTCTTCCTTGGATGTTTTCATCTCCACATAAATGTTCTGGAGTTAAGGGCCATTTAATAACTGCAGACACAGTACGCACTGGGACGGGTGCCCAGCATCCTCTACGGACTAAGAGAAAAGGATTTACCGGTAGGTATTAAAATCCTATTTTCTCTAACGTCCTAGAGGATGCTGGGGACTCCGTAAGGACCATGGGGATAGAAGGGCTCCGCAGGAGACATGGGCACTTTAAGAAAGACTTTAGTTCTGGGTGTGCACTGGCTCCTCCCTCTATGCCCCTCCTCCAGACCTCAGTTTGATACTGTACCCAGTGGAGACTGGGTGCTTTTCAGGAGCTCTCCTGAGCTTTCTGACAGAAAGTATTTTGTTAGGTTTTTAATTTTCAGGGAGCACTGCTGGCAACAGACTCCCTCATCGAGGGACTGAGGGGAGAGAAGCAGTCCTACTATCTGAGTTGCAAGGTCCTGCTTCTTAGGCTACTGGACACCATTAGCTCCAGTGGGATTGGTACGTAGGATCTCACCCTCGCCGTCCGTCCCAGAGCCGCGCCGCCGTCCCCCTCGCAGAGCCGGAAGATAGAAGCCGGGTGAGTATGAGAAGAAAAGTAGACTTCAGAGGCGGCAGAAGACTTCATGATCTTCACTGAGGTAACGCACAGCACTGCAGCTGTGCGCCTTTGCTCCCATACACCTCACATACTCCGGTCACTGTAAGGGTGCAGGGCGCAGGGGGGGCGCCCTGGGCAGCAATATAAACCTCTTTCGCAAAAATATAACATATATACAGCTGGGCACTTTATATATGTATAAGCCCCCACCAATTTTACAGTTTAAGCGGGACAGAAGCCCGCCTCTGAGGGGGCGGGGCTTCTCCCTCAGCACTCACCAGCGCCATTTTTTCTCCACAGCACCGCTGAGAGGAAGCTCCCCGGACTCTACCCTGCTTATACCACGTTAGACAAGAGGGTT
>NW_026968648.1:0-22500 GCF_028390025.1 Pseudophryne corroboree
TATAGTTAACACAATCTCATGTGAAAAACTAATAGTGCATATACCTCAAGAATTAAAACATGTTTTTTGCAGCTCCTAAGAGACAATCTGGATGTCAGTTAAACAAAGAGACACATTGAGACTATATCGACCGATGATAAGGAGCGCTTAAAGAATTATATAGATATTTAATAATATAAAAAGCAGAGGGGTAATTCCAAGTTTGATCGCAGCAGGATTTTTGATAGCAACTGGGCAAAACCATGGCCCTCATTCCGAGTTGTTCGCTCGCAAGCTGCTTTTAGCAGCATTGCACACGCTAAGCCGCCGCCTACTGGGAGTGAATCTTAGCTTAGCAAAATTGCGAACGAAATATTCTCAAAATTGCGAATAGAAATTTCTAAGCAGTTTCTGAGTAGCTCGACACTTACTCTGCCACTGCAATCAGTTCAGTCAGTTTCGTTCCTGGTTTGACGTCACAAACACACCCAGCGTTCACCCAGACACTCCCCTGTTGGTAGGGGGGGTATTTGCGACAGGGGGGTCAAACGGGCGGCGGCGGTAGCGGCAGTATTGGCACATGCGCAGCAGGACATCGGGGTATTTTTCCCAAAAAATATCCCTATGAAGCCGCGGAGTATCATCACAGGGACAGAGCTTGAGCGCAAGCTCTGTCCCTGCACGCGATAATTGATACATCCCTGTGATGTAATCAATTATTGCAGTGCGAGTTTAGGCGATTTTATCACCTGTCATCCGCATCCTGGATGTGGATGGTGATAAATAGGCCCTTAATCTTTTGATATCAGGAGATCTTTTTAATGTTATTGTGATAATATTGGGGGTAATTCCAAGTTGATCGCAGCAGGATTTTTGATAGCAACTGGGCAAAACCATGTCCACTGCAGGGGAGGCAGATATAACATGTGCAGAAAGAGTTAGATTTGGGTGGGTTATATTGTTTCTGTGCAGGGTAAATACTGCCTGCTTTATTTTTACACTGCAAATTAGATTGCAGATTGAACACACCACACCCAAATCTAACTCTCTCTGCACATGTTATATCTGCCTCCCCTGCAGTGCACATGGTTTTGCCCAGTTGCTATCAAAAATCCTGCTGCGATCAACAGTTGTTCGCTCGTTCTTTTTCATCGCATCGCAGCGATTTTCCGCTAAATGCGCATGCACAATGTTCGCACTGCGACTGCGCCAAGTAAATTTGCTATGCAGTTAGGTATTTTACTCACGGCATTACGAGGTTTTTTCTTCGTTCTGGTGTTCGTAATGTGATTGACAGGAAGTGGGTGTTTCTGGGCGGAAACTGGCCGGTTTATGGGAGTGTTTGAAAAAACGCTATAGTTTCTGGGAAAAACGCGGGAGTGGCTGGAGAAACGGAGGAGTGTCTGAGCGAACGCTGGGTGTGTTTGTGACGTCAAACCAGGAACGACAAGCACTGAACTGATCGCACTGGCAGAGTAAGTCTCGAGCTACTCAGAAACTGCACAGAGAAGCCTTTTCGCAATATTGCGAATCTTTCGTTTGCAATTTTGCTAAGCTAAGATTCACTCCCAGTAAGCGGCGGCTTAGCGTGTGCAAAGCTGCTAAAAGCAGCTTGCGAGCGAACAACTCGGAATGAGGGACTATGTGTGCTTACGATTTTGGCTTATGTGAGATTTTGGCTTATGTGAGATGTCATTGACATGTGCGATGAACTAGATAGTACACCGATCTAGCAAGGATTGACTTGCCTGCACAGTCTATCTTTTCTTGCGATGCCGACCTGGCGGGACCGCGCATCGGGATCGAATCGGGATCGCAAGGTGACTTTCACCTTGCGATCTGCACTAACTTTTCTTGCGATTTTGACTATATAGTCAAAATCGAAAGAAAATATCTCACCGTGTGTAGTACACACACCTTACTGCCATACTGTACCATACCTCCCAACATGACCCTCTCCAGGAGGGACACAATGCTCTGCTTCTGGACTTTTCTCTTAATGTATGATTGCCAGCACCTGTTTTGAACAGGTTAATGGATAATAAAGAGGGAAGTCCAGGAGCAGAACATTCTGTTCCTCCTGGAGAGGGTCATGTTGGGAGGTATGCTGTACAGAAGAACAGACAGAGACACATTGAGAATGACAGTGGACACAGGGCCTAATTCAGACCTGATCGCAGCAGCAAATTTGTTAGCAGATGGGCAAAACCATGTGCACTGCAGGTGGGGCAGATATAACATGTGCAGAGAAAGTTAGATTTGGGTGGGGTGTGTTCAATCTGAAATCTAAATTGCAGTGTAAAAATAAAGCAGCCAGTATTTACCCTTCACAGAAACAGTATAACCCACTGCTGCTATAATCATGTCTGAATTAGGCCCACAGCCCAGTATTCTGTTTACATTCCACAACCAGCGGCGTCACAAGCCGGGTGCGGCCCGCACCCGGGTGTGACGTCTGGAAGAGGTGACACCAATCTGTGGGCTCCTTCGCAGTGACAGGAGCCAGGTGCTGCAGTGTGAAATTCTGCTATAGCACCCGGCTCCTGTCATAGAAGAGTAGCCGACAGCGCTGCAGACAGTCTCCGGGGCAGCCCAGCGGACCCCTGCATCTCCCTTCTTTGCGGCCACGCCCACTTTTAGCAGCGAGCGCGCCTCCGGCACGCTGGCATATCAAGGGTGCGTACTTGATGTACCTACACCCAGTGACGCCTCTGTCCACAACTATAATTATTAATAACTGCTCACTAGTATGGTTGATGCTCCCTTATGTACTGATTTTTCTACAACTATCCCCATATTTTCAGTTGTAAACTTTAACACACAATGCTTAATTTACCCACATAAAGCTGAAGGGGTGGTCTTCAGTATGCCGGCTGTTGGGATCCCGGCGCACATTATACCGGCGCCGGGATCCCGACAGCCGGCATACCCACACTTATTCTCCCTCGTGGGGCTCCACGACCCCCCTGGAGGGAGAATAAAATAGCGTGGTGCACATAGCGCACCACCGTGCCCGCAGCATGGCGAACGCAGTGAGCCCGCAAGGGGCTCATTTGCGCTCGCCACACTGTCGGTATGCCGGAGGTCGGTCTCCCGGTGCCGGTATGCTGGTCGCCGGGAGCCCGACCACCGGCATACCATACTACACCCAGCTGAAGACCAGGGGGTTTATTTACTAATAATCGTGTTTGTGCCGTTTTTTAGGGAGTGTGATCTCGAATTTTATCGGACGTATTTTACTGCAACTTTTTGAATCCATCTACGGTAATTTACTAAGCTGCCAAGTTTTCTAGTTTCATTTTTTCCGATATCGATGTGATTCGTATTGTCGGGCAGTGTTTTACGGGAGTGATTAGTAAAACACTGCCGGACATAACACAATGAATCTCAGCCGGATCTGTGAGTTCCGTGCAGGGCTTCATTGTGTATATTCTATGAAGTGATGAAAGGGTTAAAAAAAAATTAATTGTGTGGGGTCCCCCCTCCTATGCGTAACCAGCCTCGGGCTCTTTGAGCCGGTCCAGGTTGTAAAAATACTAGAGATGTGCACCGGAAATTTTTCGGGTTTTGTGTTTTGGTTTTGGGTTCGGTTCCGTGGCCGTGTTTTGGGTTCGAACGCGTTTTGGCAAAACCTCACCGAATTTTTTTTGTCGGATACGGGTGTGTTTTGGATTCTGGTGTTTTTTTCAAAAAACCCTAAAAAACAGCTTAAATTATAGAATTTGGGGGTCATTTTGATATCAAAGTATTATTAACCTCAATAACCATAATTTCCACTCATTTTCAGTCTATTCTGAACACCTCACACCTCACAATATTATTTTTAGTCCTAAAATTTGCACCGAGGTCGCTGGATGACTAAGCTCAGCGACCCAAGTGGCCGACACAAACACCTGGCCCATCTAGGAGTGGCACTGCAGTGTCACGCAGGATGGCCCTTCCAAAAAACACTCCCCAAACAGCACATGACGCAAAGAAAAATGAAAGAAAAAAGAGGTGCAAGATGGAATTGTCCTCGGGCCCTGGGCCCTCCCACCCACCCTTATGTTGTATAAACAGGACATGCACACTTTAACCAACCCATCATTTCAGTGACAGGGTCTGCCACACGACTGTGACTGAAATGACGGGTTGGTTTGGACCCCCACCAAAAAAGAAGCAATTAATCTCTCCTTGCACAAACTGGCTCTACAGAGGCAAGATGTCCACCTCATCATCATCCTCCGATTCATCACCGTGTACATCCCCCTCCTCACAGATTATCAATTCGTCCCCACTGGAATCCACCATCACAGCTCCCTGTGTACTTTGTGGAGGCAATTGCTGCTGGTGAATGTCTCCATGGAGGAATTGATTATAATTCATTTTAATGAACATCATCTTCTCCACATTCTCTGGAAGTAACCTCGTACGCCGATTGCTGACAAGGTGAGCGGCGGCACTAAACACTCTTTCGGAGTACACACTTGTGGGAGGGCAACTTAGGTAGAATAAAGCCAGTTTGTGCAAAGGCCTCCAAATTGCCTCTTTTTCCTGCCAGTATACGTACGGACTGTCTGACGTGCCTACTTGGATGCGGTCACTCATATAATCCTCCACCTTTCTTTCAATGGTGAGAGAATCATATGCAGTGACAGTAGACGACATGTCCGTAATCGTTGTCAGGTCCTTCAGTCCGGACCAGATGTCAGCATCAGCAGTCGCTCCAGACTGCCCTGCATCACCGCCAGCGGGTGGGCTCGGAATTCTGAGCCTTTTCCTCGCACCCCCAGTTGCGGGAGAATGTGAAGGAGGAGATGTTGACAGGTTGCATTCCGCTTGACTTGACAATTTTCTCACCAGCAGTTCTTTGAACCCCTGCAGGCTTGTGTCTGCCGGAAAGAGAGATACAACGTAGGTTTTAAATCTAGGATCGAGCACGGTGGCCAAAATGTAGTGCTCTGATTTCAACAGATTGACCACCCGTGAATCCTTGTTAAGCGAATTAAGGGCTCCATCCACAAGTCCCACATGCCTAGCGGAATCGCTCAGTGTTAGCTCCTCCTTCAATGTCTCCAGCTTCTTCTGCAAAAGCCTGATGAGGGGAATGACCTGACTCAGGCTGGCAGTGTCTGAACTGACTTCACGTGTGGCAAGTTCAAAAGGTTGCAGAACCTTGCACAACGTTGAAATCATTCTCCACTGCGCTTGAGACAGGTGCATTCCACCTCCTATATCGTGGTCAGTTGTATAGGCCTTTTGCTGCTCCTCCAACCTCTGAAGCATATAGAGGGTTGATTTCCACCTCGTTACCACTTCTTGCTTCAGATGATGGCAGGGCAGGTTCAGGCGTTTTTGGTGTTGCTCCAGTCTTCTGTACGTGGTGCCTGTATGCCGAAAGTGTCCCGCAATTCTTCTGGCCACCGACAGCATCTCTTGCACGCCCCTCTCGTTTTTTAAATAATTCTGCACCACCAAATTCAAGGTATGTGCAAAACATGGGACGTGCTGGAATTTGCCCATATTTAATGCACACACAATATTGCTGGCGTTGTCCGATGCCACAAATCCACAGGAGAGTCCAATTGGGGTAAGCCATTCTGCGATGATCTTCCTCAGTTGCCGTAAGAGGTTTTCAGCTGTGTGCGTATTCTGGAAACCGGTGATACAAAGCGTAGCCTGCCTAGGAAAGAGTTGGCGTTTGCGAGATGCTGCTACTGGTGCCGCCGCTGCTGTTCTTGCGGCGGGAGTCAATACATCTACCCAGTGGGCAGTCACAGTCATATAGTCCTGAGTCTGCCCTGCTCCACTTGTCCACATGTCCGTGGTTAAGTGGACATTGGGTACAACTGCATTTTTTAGGACACTGGTGAGTCTTTTTCTGAGGTCTGTGTACATTTTCGGTATCGCCTGCCTAGAGAAATGGAACCTAGATGGTATTTGGTACCAGGGACACAGTACCTCAATCAAGTCTATAGTTGGCTCTGCAGTAATGATGGATACCGGAACCACGTTTCTCACCGCCCAGGATGCCAAGGCCTCAGTTATCCGCTTTGCAGCAGGATGACTGCTGTGATATTTCATCTTCCTCGCAAAGGACTGTTGGACAGTCAATTGCTTGGTGGAAATAGTAAAAGTGGTCTTACGACTTCCCCTCTGGGATGACCATCGACTCCCAGCAGCAACAACAGCAGCGCCAGCAGCAGTAGGCGTTACACTCAAGGATGCATCGGAGGAATCCCAGGCCGGAGAGGACTCGTCAGAATTGCCAGTGACATGGCCTGCAGGACTGTTGGCATTCCTGGGGAAGGAGGAAATTGACACTGAGGGAGTTGGTGGGGTGGTTTGCGTGAGCTTGGTTACAAGAGGAAGGGATTTACTGGTCAGTGGACTGCTTCCGCTGTCGCCCAAAGTTTTTGAACTTGTCACTGACTTATGATGAATGCGCTGCAGGTGACGTATAAGGGAGGATGTTCCGAGGTGGTTAACGTCCTTACCCCTACTTATTACAGCTTGACAAAGGCAACACACGGCTTGACACCTGTTGTCCGCATTTCTGTTGAAATACTTCCACACCGAAGAGCTGATTTTTTTGGTATTTTTACCAGGCATGTCAATGGCCATATTCCTCCCACGGACAACAGGTGTCTCCCCGGGTGCCTGACTTAAACAAACCACCTCAGCATCAGAATCCTCCTTGTCAATTTCCTCCCCAGCGCCAGCAACACCCATATCCTCCTCATCCTGGTGTACTTCAACACTGACATCTTCAATCTGACTATCAGGAACTGGACTGCGGGTGCTCCTTCCAGCACTTGCAGGGGGCGTGCAAATGGTGGAAGGCGCATGCTCTTCACGTCCAGTGTTGGGAAGGTCAGGCATCGCAACCGACACAATTGGACTCTCCTTGTGGATTTGTGATTTCGAAGAACGCACAGTTCTTTGCTGTGCTTTTGCCAGCTTAAGTCTTTTCATTTTTCTAGCGAGAGGCTGAGTGCTTCCATCCTCATGTGAAGCTGAACCACTAGCCATGAACATAGGCCAGGGCCTCAGCCGTTCCTTGCCACTCCGTGTGGTAAATGGCATATTGGCAAGTTTACGCTTCTCCTCTGACGATTTTATTTTAGATTTTGGAGTCCTTTTTTTACTGATATTTTGTGTTTTGGATTTTACATGCTCTGTACTATGACATTGGGCATCGGCCTTGGCAGACGACGTTGATGGAATTTCATCGTCTCGGCCATGACTAGTGGCAGCAGCTTCAGCACGAGGTGGAAGTGGATCTTGATCTTTCCCTATTTTTGGAACCTCAACATTTTTGTTCTCCATAATTTAATAGGTACAACTAAAAGGCACCTCAGGTAAACAATGGAGATGGATGGATACTAGAGATGAGCGGGTTCGGTTTCTCTGAATCCGAACCCGCACGAACTTCATGTTTTTTTTTCACGGGTCCGAGCGACTCGGATCTTCCCGCCTTGCTCGGTTAACCCGAGCGCGCCCGAACGTCATCATGACGCTGTCGGATTCTCGCGAGGCTCGGATTCTATCGCGAGACTCGGATTCTATATAAGGAGCCGCGCGTCGCCGCCATTTTCACACGTGCATTGAGATTGATAGGGAGAGGACGTGGCTGGCGTCCTCTCCATTTAGATTAGAAGAGAGAGAGAGAGAGATTGACCTGATTTACTGGAGATTAGGAGTACTGTAGAACTGTGTAGAGAGTGCAGAGTTTACTAGTGACTGACCACAGTGACCAACAGACAGTGCAGTTTTATTTAATATATCCGTTCTCTGCCTGAAAAAAATGATACACAGTGACTCAGTCACATACCATATCTGTGTGCACTGCTCAGCCCAGTGTGCTGCATCATCTATGTATATATCTGACTGTGCTCAGCTCACACATCTTATAATTGTGGGGGAGACTGGGGAGCACTGCAGTGCCAGTTATAGGTTATAGCAGGAGCCAGGAGTACATATTATTATTAAAATTAAACAGTGCACACTTTTGCTGCAGGAGTGCCACTGCCAGTGTGACTGACCAGTGACCTGACCACACTGACCACCAGTATAGTTAGTAGTATAGTATACTATATTGTGATTGCCTGAAAAAGTTAAACACTCGTCGTGTGACTTCACTTGTGTGGTGTTTTTTTTTTTATTCTATAAAAAACTCATTCTGCTGACAGACAGTGTCCAGCAGGTCCGTCATTATATAATATATACCTGTCCGGCTGCAGTAGTGATATATATATATTTTTTATATCATTATTTATCATCCAGTCGCAGCAGACACAGTACGGTAGTTAACGGCTGTAGCTACCTCTGTGTCGGCACTCGGCAGTCCGTCCATAATTGTATACCACCTACCCGTGGTTTTTTTTTCTTTCTTCTTTATACATACATACTACTACTACTACATCTCTTTATCAACCAGTCTATATTAGCAGCAGACACAGTACAGTACGGTAGTCCACGGCTGTAGCTACCTCTGTGTCGGCACTGGGCAGTCCGTCCATAATTGTATACCACCTACCCGTGGTTTTTTTTTCTTTCTTCTTTATACATACATACTACTACTACTACATCTCTTTATCAACCAGTCTATATTAGCAGCAGACACAGTACAGTACGGTAGTCCACGGCTGTAGCTACCTCTGTGTCGGCACTGGGCAGTCCGTCCATAATTGTATACCACCTACCCGTGGTTTTTTTTTCTTTCTTCTTTATACATACATACTACTACTACATCTCTTTATCAACCAGTCTATATTAGCAGCAGACACAGTACAGTACGGTAGTCCACGGCTGTAGCTACCTCTGTGTCGGCACTGGGCAGTCCGTCCATAATTGTATACCACCTACCCGTGGTTTTTTTTTCTTTCTTCTTTATACATACATACTACTACTACATCTCTTTATCAACCAGTCTATATTAGCAGCAGACACAGTACAGTACGGTAGTCCACGGCTGTAGCTACCTCTGTGTCGGCACTGGGCAGTCCGTCCATAATTGTATACCACCTACCCATGGTTTTTTTTTCTTTCTTCTTTATACATACATACTACTACTACTACATCTCTTTATCAACCAGTCTATATTAGCAGCAGACACAGTACAGTACGGTAGTCCACGGCTGTAGCTACCTCTGTGTCGGCACTGGGCAGTCCGTCCATAATTGTATACCACCTACCCGTGGTTTTTTTTTCTTTCTTCTTTATACATACATACTACTACTACTACATCTCTTTATCAACCAGTCTATATTAGCAGCAGACACAGTACAGTACGGTAGTCCACGGCTGTAGCTACCTCTGTGTCGGCACTGGGCAGTCCGTCCATAATTGTATACCACCTACCCGTGGTTTTTTTTTCTTTCTTCTTTATACATACATACTACTACTACTACATCTCTTTATCAACCAGTCTATATTAGCAGCAGACACAGTACAGTACGGTAGTCCACGGCTGTAGCTACCTCTGTGTCGGCACTCAGCAGTCCATCCATAATTGTATACTAGTATCCATCCATCTCCATTGTTTACCTGAGGTGCCTTTTAGTTGTGCCTATTAAAATATGGAGAACAAAAATGTTGAGGTTCCAAAATTAGGGAAAGATCAAGATCCACTTCCACCTCGTGCTGAAGCTGCTGCCACTAGTCATGGCCGAGACGATGAAATGCCAGCAACGTCGTCTGCCAAGGCCGATGCCCAATGTCATAGTACAGAGCATGTCAAATCCAAAACACCAAATATCAGTAAAAAAAGGACTCCAAAACCTAAAATAAAATTGTCGGAGGAGAAGCGTAAACTTGCCAATATGCCATTTACCACACGGAGTGGCAAGGAACGGCTGAGGCCCTGGCCTATGTTCATGGCTAGTGGTTCAGCTTCACATGAGGATGGAGGCACTCAGCCTGTCGCTAGAAAAATGAAAAGACTCAAGCTGGCAAAAGCAGTAGCACCGCAAAGAACTGTGCGTTCTTCGAAATCCCAAATCCACAAGGAGAGTCCAATTGTGTCGGTTGCGATGCCTGACCTTCCCAACACTGGACGTGAAGAGCATGCGCCTTCCACCATTTGCACGCCCCCTGCAAGTGCTGGAAGGAGCACCCGCAGTCCAGTTCCTGATAGTCAGATTGAAGATGTCAGTGTTGAAGTACACCAGGATGAGGAGGATATGGGTGTTGCTGGCGCTGGGGAGGAAATTGACCAGGAGGATTCTGATGGTGAGGTGGTTTGTTTAAGTCAGGCACCCGGGGAGACACCTGTTGTCCGTGGGAGGAATAGGGCCGTTGACATGCCTGGTGAAAATACCAAAAAAATCAGCTCTTCGGTGTGGAAGTATTTCACCAGAAATGCGGACAACAGGTGTCAAGCCGTGTGTTCCCTTTGTCAAGCTGTAATAAGTAGGGGTAAGGACGTTAACCACCTCGGAACATCCTCCCTTATACGTCACCTGCAGCGCATTCATAATAAGTCAGTGACAAGTTCAAAAACTTGGGCCGACAGCGGAAGCAGTCCACTGACCAGTAAATCCCTTCCTCTTGTAACCAAGCTCACGCAAACCACCCCACCAACTCCCTCAGTGTCAATTTCCTCCTTCCCCAGGAATGCCAATAGTCCTGCAGGCCATGTCACTGGCAATTCTGACGAGTCCTCTCCTGCCTGGGATTCCTCCGATGCATCCTTGCGTGTAACGCCTACTGCTGCTGGCGCTGCTGTTGTTGCTGCTGGGAGTCGATGGTCATCCCAGAGGGGAAGTCGTAAGCCCACTTGTACTACTTCCAGTAAGCAATTGACTGTCCAACAGTCCTTTGCGAGGAAGATGAAATATCACAGCAGTCATCCTGCTGCAAAGCGGATAACTGAGGCCTTGACAACTATGTTGGTGTTAGACGTGCGTCCGGTATCCGCCGTTAGTTCACAGGGAACTAGACAATTTATTGAGGCAGTGTGCCCCCGTTACCAAATACCATCTAGGTTCCACTTCTCTAGGCAGGCGATACCGAGAATGTACACGGACGTCAGAAAAAGACTCACCAGTGTCCTAAAAAATGCAGTTGTACCCAATGTCCACTTAACCACGGACATGTGGACAAGTGGAGCAGGGCAGGGTCAGGACTATATGACTGTGACAGCCCACTGGGTAGATGTATGGACTCCCGCCGCAAGAACAGCAGCGGCGGCACCAGTAGCAGCATCTCGCAAACGCCAACTCTTTCCTAGGCAGGCTACACTTTGTATCACCGCTTTCCAGAATACGCACACAGCTGAAAACCTCTTACGGCAACTGAGGAAGATCATCGCAGAATGGCTTACCCCAATTGGACTCTCCTGTGGATTTGTGGCATCGGACAACGCCAGCAATATTGTGTGTGCATTAAATATGGGCAAATTCCAGCACGTCCCATGTTTTGCACATACCTTGAATTTGGTGGTGCAGAATTTTTTAAAAAACGACAGGGGCGTGCAAGAGATGCTGTCGGTGGCCAGAAGAATTGCGGGACACTTTCGGCGTACAGGCACCACGTACAGAAGACTGGAGCACCACCAAAAACTACTGAACCTGCCCTGCCATCATCTGAAGCAAGAAGTGGTAACGAGGTGGAATTCAACCCTCTATATGCTTCAGAGGTTGGAGGAGCAGCAAAAGGCCATTCAAGCCTATACAATTGAGCACGATATAGGAGGTGGAATGCACCTGTCTCAAGTGCAGTGGAGAATGATTTCAACGTTGTGCAAGGTTCTGATGCCCTTTGAACTTGCCACACGTGAAGTCAGTTCAGACACTGCCAGCCTGAGTCAGGTCATTCCCCTCATCAGGCTTTTGCAGAAGAAGCTGGAGACATTGAAGGAGGAGCTAACACGGAGCGATTCCGCTAGGCATGTGGGACTTGTGGATGGAGCCCTTAATTCGCTTAACAAGGATTCACGGGTAGTCAATCTGTTGAAATCAGAGCACTACATTTTGGCCACCGTGCTCGATCCTAGATTTAAAACCTACCTTGGATCTCTCTTTCCGGCAGACACAAGTCTGCTGGGGTTGAAAGACCTGCTGGTGAGAAAATTGTCAAGTCAAGCGGAACGCGACCTGTCAACATCTCCTCCTTCACATTCTCCCGCAACTGGGGGTGCGAGGAAAAGGCTCAGAATTCCGAGCCCACCCGCTGGCGGTGATGCAGGGCAGTCTGGAGCGACTGCTGATGCTGACATCTGGTCCGGACTGAAGGACCTGACAACGATTACGGACATGTCGTCTACTGTCACTGCATATGATTCTCTCAACATTGAAAGAATGGTGGAGGATTATATGAGTGACCGCATCCAAGTAGGCACGTCACACAGTCCGTACTTATACTGGCAGGAAAAAGAGGCAATTTGGAGGCCCTTGCACAAACTGGCTTTATTCTACCTAAGTTGCCCTCCCACAAGTGTGTACTCCGAAAGAGTGTTTAGTGCCGCCGCTCACCTTGTCAGCAATCGGCGTACGAGGTTACATCCAGAAAATGTGGAGAAGATGATGTTCATTAAAATGAATTATAATCAATTCCTCCGCGGAGACATTGACCAGCAGCAATTGCCTCCACAAAGTACACAGGGAGCTGAGATGGTGGATTCCAGTGGGGACGAATTGATAATCTGTGAGGAGGGGGATGTACACGGTGATATATCGGAGGATGATGATGAGGTGGACATCTTGCCTCTGTAGAGCCAGTTTGTGCAAGGAGAGATTAATTGCTTCTTTTTTGGGGGGGGGTCCAAACCAACCCGTCATATCAGTCACAGTCGTGTGGCAGACCCTGTCACTGAAATGATGGGTTGGTTAAAGTGTGCATGTCCTGTTTTGTTTATACAACATAAGGGTGGGTGGGAGGGCCCAAGGACAATTCCATCTTGCACCTCTTTTTTCTTTTATTTTTCTTTGCGTCATGTGCTGTTTGGGGAGGGTTTTTTGGAAGGGACATCCTGCGTGACACTGCAGTGCCACTCCTAAATGGGCCCGGTGTTTTTGTCGGCCACTAGGGTCGCTTATCTTACTCACACAGTCAGCTACCTCATTGCGCCTCTTTTTTTCTTTGCGTCATGTGCTGTTTGGGGAGGGTTTTTTGGAAGGGACATCCTGCGTGACACTGCAGTGCCACTCCTAAATGGGCCCGGTGTTTGTGTCGGCCACTAGGGTCGCTAATCTTACTCACACAGCTACCTCATTGCACCTCTTTTTTTCTTTGCGTCATGTGCTGTTTGGGGAGGGTTTTTTGGAAGGGACATCCTGCGTGACACTGCAGTGCCACTCCTAAATGGGCCCGGTGTTTGTGTCGGCCACTAGGGTCGCTTATCTTACTCACACAGTCAGCTACCTCATTGCGCCTCTTTTTTTCTTTGCGTCATGTGCTGTTTGGGGAGTGTTTTTTGGAAGGGCCATCCTGCGTGACACTGCAGTGCCACTCCTAGATGGGCCCGGTGTTTGTGTCGGCCACTAGGGTCGCTAATCTTACTCACACAGCTTCCTCATTGCGCCTCTTTTTTTCTTTGCGTCATGTGCTGTTTGGGGAGGGTTTTTTGGAAGGGACATCCTGCGTGACACTGCAGTGCCACTCCTAAATGGGCCCGGTGTTTGTGTCGGCCACTAGGGTCGCTAATCTTACTCACACAGCTACCTCATTGCGCCTCTTTTTTTCTTTGCGTCATGTGCTGTTTGGGGAGGGTTTTTTGGAAGGGACATCCTGCGTGACACTGCAGTGCCACTCCTAAATGGGCCCGGTGTTTGTGTCGGCCACTAGGGTCGCTTATCTTACTCACACAGTCAGCTACCTCATTGCGCCTCTTTTTTTCTTTGCGTCATGTGCTGTTTGGGGAGTGTTTTTTGGAAGGGCCATCCTGCGTGACACTGCAGTGCCACTCCTAGATGGGCCCGGTGTTTGTGTCGGCCACTGGGGTCGCTAATCTTACTCACACAGCTACCTCATTGCGCCTCTTTTTTTCTTTGCGTCATGTGCTGTTTGGGGAGGGTTTTTTGGAAGGGACATCCTGCGTGACACTGCAGTGCCACTCCTAAATGGGCCCGGTGTTTGTGTCGGCCACTAGGGTCGCTAATCTTACTCACACAGCTACCTCATTGCGCCTCTTTTTTTCTTTGCGCCATGTGCTGTTTGGGGAGGGTTTTTTGGAAGGGACATCCTGCGTGACACTGCAGTGCCACTCCTAGATGGGCCAGGTGTTTGTGTCGGCCACTAGGGTCGCTTAGCTTAGTCATCCAGCGACCTCGGTGCAAATTTTAGGACTAAAAATAATATTGTGAGGTGTGAGGTATTCAGAATAGACTGAAAATGAGTGGAAATTATGGTTTTTGAGGTTAATAATAATATGGGATCAAAATGACCCCCAAATTCTATGATTTAAGCTGTTTTTTAGGGTTTTTTGAAAAAAACACCCGAATCCAAAACACACCCGAATCCGACAAAAAAAATTCGGTGAGGTTTTGCCAAAACGCGGTCGAACCCAAAACACGGCCGCGGAACCGAACCCAAAACCAAAACACAAAACCCGAAAAATTTCAGGCGCTCATCTCTAATGGATACTAGTATACTTATGGATGACGAGTGACTGACGACACAGAGGTAGCTACAGCCGTGGACTACCGTACTGCGTCTGCTAGTATAGAGATGATAATGATATAAAATATATATATATATCACTACTGCAGGTATATATAATATAATGACGGACCTGCTGGACACTGTCAGCAGACTCCTAAACTACTAGTATGAAGAAGATAGAAAAAAAAAAACCCACCACAGGTAGGTATACAATTATGGACGAGCACTGACGACACAGAGGTAGCTACAGCCGTGGACTACCGTACTGCGTCTGCTAGTATAGAGATGATAATGATATAAAAATATATATATATATCACTACTGCAGGTATATATAATATAATGACGGACCTGCTGGACACTGTCAGCAGACTCCTAAACTACTAGTATGAAGAAGATAGAAAAAAAAACCCCACCACAGGTAGGTATACAATTATGGACGAGCACTGACGACACAGAGGTAGCTACAGCCGTGGACTACCGTACTGCGTCTGCTAGTATAGAGATGATAATGATATAAAAAATATATATATATCACTACTGCAGGTATATATAATATAATGACGGAACTGCTGGACACTGTCAGCAGACTCCTAAACTACTAGTATGAAGAAGATAGAAAAAAAAACCCCACCACAGGTAGGTATACAATTATGGACGAGCACTGACAACACAGAGGTAGCTACAGCCGTGGACTACCGTACTGCGTCTGCTAGTATAGAGATGATAATGATATAAAAAATATATATATATCACTACTGCAGGTATATATAATATAATGACGGACCTGCTGGACACTGTCAGCAGACTCCTAAACTACTAGTATGAAGAAGATAGAAAAAAAAACCCCACCACAGGTAGGTATACAATTATGGACGAGCACTGACGACACAGAGGTAGCCACAGCCGTGGACTACCGAACTGCGTCGGCTAATATAGAGATGATAAAGATGATAGAGATGAACAAAAAAATATAACACTACTGCAGGTAAATATTTATATAATATAATGAATGACGGACCTGCTGGACACTGTCAGCAGAATGCGTTTATAGAATAAAAAAAAAAACACCACAGGAGTGTTTAACTTTTTCAGGCAGACAATATACTGGTGGTCACTGGTCAGTCACACTGGCAGCAAAAGTGTGCACTGTACTCCTGCTATAACTGCACCCCAGTCTCCCCCACAATTCAGCTGTGTGAGCAGTGAGCACTCAGCACAGTCAGATATACATATAGATGATATTATCATGCAGCACACTGAGGCTAAGCACAGATATGGTATGTGACTGTGTATCGTTTTTTTTCAGGCAGAGAACGGATTATATTAAATAATAAATAAAACTGGTGGTGGTCAGTCACTAGTAACTATCAGCAAAACTCTGCACTCTGAGTACTCCTAATGCTCCCCAAAATTACTAAGTAATCAACTCAAGTGTCTCTATCTATTCTAACGGAGAGGACGCCAGCCACGTCCTCTCCCTATCAATCTCAATGCACGTGTGAAAATGGCGGCGACGCGCGGCTCCTTATATAGAATCCGAGTCTCGCGATAGAATACGAGCCTCGCGAGAATCCGACAGCGGGATGATGACGTTCGGGCGCGCTCGGGTTAGCCGAGCAAGGCGGGAAGATCCGAGTCTGCCTCGGACCCGTGTAAAAAGGCTGAAGTTCGGGGGGGTTCGGATTCCGAGGAACCGAACCCGCTCATCTCTAAAAAATACAGGGAAAAAATTGTGTAGGGTTCACCCATATTTAAACAACCAGCACCGGGCTCTGCGTCTGGTCCTGGTTCAAAAAATACGGGGGACAAAACACGTAGGGGTCCCCTGTATTTTTAAAAACAGCACTGGGCTCCACTAGCTAGAGAGATAATGCTACAGCCGGGGGACACTTTTATACTGGTCCCTGCGGCCGTGGCATTACCACCCCAAATAGTCACCCCTGGCCGGGGTACCCTGGAGGAGTGGGGACCCCTTAAATCAAGGGGTTTCCCCCTCCAGGCACCCAAGGACCAGGGATGAAGCCCGAGGCTGTCCCCCCATCCGTGGGCGGTGGATGGGAGGCTGATAGCCATAGTGTAAAAATAAAGAATATTGTTTTTTTGTAGAAGAACTACAAGTCACAGCAATCCTCCCCCGCAAGCTGGTACTTGGAGAACCACAAGTACCAGCATGTGGGAAAATAACGGGCCCGCTGGTACCTGTAGTTCTACTAAAAAATACCCCCAAAAAACACAACACACACACACACACACACACACACCGTGACAGTACAACTTTAATGGACATACATGCACACTTACACACACATACTTACCTATGTTGACACGGAGCACCTTGGTCCTCTTGTCCAGTAGAATCTACGGGGTACTTGTAAATAAAAATTATACTTATAAACAATCTGGTCTAGATCTGTCCTCTTCTTTATCTTTGTAATCCACGTACTTGTTGAAAATAAAAAAACCACAAGAGTGACCCCAATTAACTTTGTGGTTAACCGCAGACCGCAAAGTTCCCATCATTGGGGGTCATTCCGAGTTGTTCGCTCGCAAGCTGCTTTTAGCAGCTTTGCACACGCTAAGCCGCCGCCTACTGGGAGTGGATCTTAGCTTATCAAAATTGCGAACGAAAGATTTGCAATATTGCGAGAAGACTTCTCTGTGCAGTTTCTGAGTAGCTCGAGACTTACTCTTCTAGTGCGATCAGTTCAGTGCTTGTCGTTCCTGGTTTGACGTCACAAACACTCCCAGCGTTCGGCCAGACACTCCTCCGTTTCTCCAGCCACTCCCGTGTTTTTCCCAGAAACGGTAGCGTTATTTCACACACTCCCATAAAACGGCCAGTTTCCGCCCAGAAACACCCACTTCCTGTCAATCACATTACGATCACCAGAACGAAGAAAAAACCTCGTAATGCCGTGAGTAAAATTCCTAAATGCATAGCAAATTTACTTGGCGCAGTCGCACTGCGGACATTGCGCATGCGCATTCGCGACTAATCGCTCCGTTGCGAGAAAAAAATAAAGAGCGAACAACTCGGAATGACCCCCATTGGTTACAATGGATTGCCGCTAAGCTACATTGTAACCAGTGCGCTCCTCCTGATTGACAGTGCAGGAGCGCACAGCCAATCAGGAGAGTGCCATGACGTGGCGCTCCCTGATTGGCTGACGGGACCTTCACTGACAAGTCACGGGGGGTCCTGCCAGTCGGGGAAAGGGGTTCCATGTGTAAACATGAAACCCCTTTAGTAGCGTGGTTCGGGTTCTTCGATTTTTTATTTTCAACAAGTACGTGGATTACAAAGATAAAGAAGAGGACAGATCTACACCGGATTGTTTGTAAGTATAATTTTTATTTACAGGTACCCCATGGATTCTACTGGACAAGAGGACCGAGATGCTCCGTGTCAACATAGGTAAGTATGTGTGTGTGTAAGTGTGCATGTATGTCAATTAAAATTGTACTGTCACGGTGTGTGTTGTGTTTTTTTGGGGGTATTTTTTTGTAGTGGAACTACAGGTACCAGCGGGCCCGTTATTTTCCAGCATGCTGGTACTTGTGGTTCTCCAAGTACCAGCTTGCGGGGAGGCTTGCTGGGACTTGTAGTTCTTCTAAAAAATTCTTTATTTTTACACTATGGCTATCAGCCTCCCATCCACCGCCCACGGATGGGGGGGAGGGGGGGGGCAGCCTCGGGCTTCACTCCTGGTCCTTGGGTGGCTGAAGGGGGGGACCCCTTGATTTAAGGGGTCCCCACTCCTCCAAGGTACCCTGGCCAGGGGTGACTAGTTGGGGGTAATCCCATGGCTGCAGGGACCAGTATAAAAGTGTCCCCCGGCTGTGGCATTATCTCTCTGGCTAGTGGAGCCCGGTGCTAGTTTAAAAAATACGGGGGACCCCTACGTGTTTTGTCCCCCATATTTTTTGAACCAGGACCAGACGCAGAGCCCGGTGCTGGTTGTTTAAATATGGGGGGACCCTACACATTTTCCCCCCTGTATTTTTACAACCAGG
Organism: Pseudophryne corroboree; assembly: GCF_028390025.1. NCBI lineage: Eukaryota > Metazoa > Chordata > Amphibia > Anura > Myobatrachidae > Pseudophryne > Pseudophryne corroboree. Next base: position 18,579 of record NW_026968648.1, read on the forward strand.
ACCAGCTCAATGAGCCCGAGGCTGGTTATGCTTAGGAGGGGGGACCCCACGCAAATTCTTTTTTCATTTTTAACCTAAATAGACCCATTCCCACAGATAAGCATGCATGGATCTCACTGATCCGTGCATGACTATCCAAACACGCCAGGAAAAAGCAGGTCTATTTTTTTGCTGCTTTTTTTTACGATTAGCAAAAAAATACAACCGCAAATGAACATTCAGGGACAAACACCAAAATATAAATGAATAGTAAATTCCCGTGTTGTATGAACAAACAGCCGCATTTGACCGATGGTCTATTCATTCGTATTTCTGATCTCTGCCATGAAAACCATTATGAATAGCCCAAACACTGCCGAGATTTTAACTTAGTAAATTCCCGTGTTGACACTTATAAAATAAAGAGCGCGACTGCACACCCGAGTAGTATATCTATCTTACTATTTTTAATAAATAAGTTTAAGTGAACAAAATATTTACATTTTTTCTGTCAGATGTACTGCTGTCAGTGAGGCAGTGATGCATACTCTCCAACATTTTACACATGAAAATGGTACAAATTAGGAAAGGGGGCATGGCCATGAGTAAAGGGGGCGTGGTCACGCCCCCTTTCCTATACTTTCAATGTTAATTTGGAGAGACAAAAATCGGTACAAAGCCCTTTTTGGCAGGTACAGACAATAATGAAAGGAACTGTACCTGCCAAAAAGGTACAGTTGGGGGGTATGGTGATGTGCTGCTGTCAGTGAGGCAGGGATGTGCTGCTCTCAGTGAGGCGGGGATGTGCTGCTGTCAGTGAGGCAGGTATGTGATGCTGTCAGTGAGGCATGGATATGCTGCTGTCAGTGAGGCAGGGATGTGCTGCTGTCAGTGAGGCAGGGATGTGCTGCTGTCAGTGAGGCAGGGATGTGCTGCTGTCAGCGAGGCAGAGATGTGCTGCTGTCAGTGAGGTAGTGATGTGCTGCTGTCAATGAGGCAGGGATGTGCTGCTGTCAGTGAGGCAGAGATGTGCTGCTGTCAGTGAGGCAGGGATGTGCTGCTGTCAGTGAGGCATAGATGTGCTCCTGTCAGTGAGCCAGTGATATGCTGCTGTCAGTGAGGCAGGTATGTGCTGCTGTCAGCGAGGCAGGTATGTTCCAATGTCAGTGAGGCACTGATGTACTGCTGTCATTGATGTGTGATGTGACGCCATCAGTGAGGCAGGGATGTGCTGCTGTCAGTGAGGCTCAGTGATGTCCTGCTGTCAGTGAGGCTCAGTGATGTCCTGCTGTCAGTGAGGCAGAGATGTGCTGCTGTCAGTGAGGCGGGGATGTGCTGCTGTCAGTGAGGCAGAGATGTGCTGCTGTCAGTGAGGCAGAGATGTGCTGCTGTCAGTGAGGCGGGGATGTGCTGCTGTCAGTAAGGCAGGGATGTGCTGCTGTCAGTAAGGCAGGGATGTGCTGCTGTCAGTGAGGCAGGGATGTGCTGCTGTCAGTGAGGCAGGGATGTGCTGCTGTCAGTGAGGCAGAGATGTGCTGCTGTCAGTGAGGCAGTGATATGCTGCTGTCAGTGAGGCAGGTATGTGCTGCTGTCAGCGAGGCAGGTATGTGCCGATGTCAGTGAGGCACTGATGTACTGCTGTCAGTGATGTGTGATGTGACACCATCAGTGCAGCAGGGATGTGCTGCTGTCAGTGTGGCAGTGATGTGCTGCTGTCAGTGAGGCAGGGATGTGCTGCTGTCAGTGAGGCGGGGATGTGCTGCTGTCAGTGAGGCGGGGATGTGCTGCTGTCAGTGAGGCGGGGATGTGCTGCTGTCAATGAGGCAGAGATGTGTTGCTGTCAGTGAGGCGGGATGTACTGCTGTCAGTGAGGCAGAGATGTGCTGTTGTCAGTGAGGCAGAGATGTGCTGCTGTCAGTGAGGTGGAGATGTACTGCTGTCAGTGAGGCGGGGATGTGCTGCTGTCAGTGAGGCAGGGATGTGCTGCTGTCAGTGAGGCAGGTATGTGCTGCTGTCAGTGAGGCAGGGATGTGCTGCTGTTACTGAGGCAGGGATGTGCTGCTGTCAGTGAGGCAGATATGTGCTGCTGTCAGTGAGGTGGGGATGTGCTGCTGTCAGTGAGGCAGAGATGTGTTGCTGTCAGTGAGGCAGGGATGTGCTGCTGTCAGTGAGGCAGGGATATGCTGCTGTCAGTAAGTCAGGGATGTGCTGCTGTCAGTGAGGCAGGGATGTGCTGCTGTCAGTGAGGCGGGGATGTGCTGCTGTCAGTGAGGCAGTGATATGCTGCTGTCAGCGAGGCAGGTATGTGCCGATGTCAGTGAGGCACTGATGTACTGTTGTCAGTGATGTGTGATGTGACACCATCAGTGAGGCAGGGATGTGCTGCTGTCAGTGAGGCAGGGATGTGCTGCTGTCAGTGAGGCAGGGATGTGCTGCTGTCAGTGAGGCAGAGATGTGTTGCTGTCAATGAGGCAGAAATGTGTTGCTGTCAGTGAGGCGGGATGTGCTGCTGTCAGTGAGGCAGAGATGTGCTGCTGTCAATGAGGCAGAGATGTGTTGCTGTCAGTGAGGCGGGATGTGTTGCTGTCAGTGAGGCGGGATGTGCTGCTGTCAGTGAGGCAGAGATGTGCTGCTGTCAGTGAGGCGGGGATGTGCTGCTGTCAGTAAGGCAGGGATGTGCTGCTGTCAGTAAGGCAGGGATGTGCTGCTGTCAGTGAGGCAGGGATGTGCTGCTGTCAGTGAGGCAGGGATGTGCTGCTGTCAGTGAGGCAGAGATGTGCTGCTGTCAGTGAGGCAGTGATATGCTGCTGTCAGTGAGGCAGGTATGTGCTGCTGTCAGCGAGGCAGGTATGTGCCGATGTCAGTGAGGCACTGATGTACTGCTGTCAGTGATGTGTGATGTGACACCATCAGTGCAGCAGGGATGTGCTGCTGTCAGTGTGGCAGTGATGTGCTGCTGTCAGTGAGGCAGGGATGTGCTGCTGTCAGTGAGGCGGGGATGTGCTGCTGTCAGTGAGGCGGGGATGTGCTGCTGTCAGTGAGGCGGGGATGTGCTGCTGTCAATGAGGCAGAGATGTGTTGCTGTCAGTGAGGCGGGATGTACTGCTGTCAGTGAGGCAGAGATGTGCTGCTGTCAGTGAGGCAGAGATGTGCTGCTGTCAGTGAGGCAGAGATGTGCTGCTGTCAGTGAGGCGGGGATGTGCTGCTGTCAGTAAGGCAGGGATGTGCTGCTGTCAGTGAGGCAGGGATGTGCTGCTGTCAGTGAGGCAGGGATGTGCTGCTGTCAGTGAGGCAGGGATGTGCTGCTGTCAGTGAGGCAGAGATGTGCTGCTGTCAGTGAGGCAGTGATATGCTGCTGTCAGTGAGGCAGGTATGTGCTGCTGTCAGCGAGGCAGGTATGTGCCGATGTCAGTGAGGCACTGATGTACTGCTGTCAGTGATGTGTGATGTGACACCATCAGTGCAGCAGGGATGTGCTGCTGTCAGTGTGGCAGTGATGTGCTGCTGTCAGTGAGGCAGGGATGTGCTGCTGTCAGTGAGGCGGGGATGTGCTGCTGTCAGTGAGGCGGGGATGTGCTGCTGTCAGTGAGGCGGGGATGTGCTGCTGTCAATGAGGCAGAGATGTGTTGCTGTCAGTGAGGCGGGATGTACTGCTGTCAGTGAGGCAGAGATGTGCTGTTGTCAGTGAGGCAGAGATGTGCTGCTGTCAGTGAGGTGGAGATGTACTGCTGTCAGTGAGGCGGGGATGTGCTGCTGTCAGTGAGGCAGGGATGTGCTGCTGTCAGTGAGGCAGGGATGTGCTGCTGTCAGTGAGGCAGGGATGTGCTGCTGTTACTGAGGCAGGGATGTGCTGCTGTCAGTGAGGCAGATATGTGCTGCTGTCAGTGAGGTGGGGATGTGCTGCTGTCAGTGAGGCAGAGATGTGTTGCTGTCAGTGAGGCAG
>NW_026968648.1:27500-78703 GCF_028390025.1 Pseudophryne corroboree
AGCAATACCAGGAGGGGCTTAGGGGGCTAATTCAGACTGGATCGCTGCAGCGACAGCGATCGCAGTCAGAATCCTTTTGTGGAGTGCGCACGCGCAGCGGCCTTTTGTGAGATGCTTTTAGCCCAGTGAGATACTAAAAGCATCTCAGGGCTGCGATTGTCCCTGCCTGATTGACAGGCAGAGGCGGTCACGGGTCAGCGCGGTCCATCATACGCAGCCGCTGCGACCCCACGGGACATGGCGAGTAGCGGCCTGCCAGTGCGCAGGGAGCTACTCGCCAGGTACAAAAGTATTGCTGCTGTGCGATGCTTTTGCACCTGTGCGTGGTGGGGGGGAGGTGGGGCCTGTCATGCGTGGACGGACTAGCCCTGTGCTGGGCGTCCCCCCACATGTCAGAGTAAATGATCGTAGATGTGATAAATTTAGCACATCTATGATCAGATCTGAATTACCCCCATCAGTGGCAAACGCAGGATTTGCATGGGGGGGTTTCCAGAACTGGGCGGAGCCAATCACGGGGGTGGGGACTGAGGTGACCCAGTATATGCTGGGTCCGTAAAACTAGTGTGTCTGTGTGTGTGTATATATATATATATATATATATATCTACACATATATATATATATATATATATATATATATATATATACACTTATATCTACACATATATATATATATATACATACACACATACATATACACAGGTGGTCTTCAGTATGCCGGCGGTCAAGCTCCCGGCGACCAGCATACCGGCGCCGGGAGCCTGACCGCCGGCATACCGACACTTATTCTCCCTCGTAGGGGTCCACGACCCCCCTGGAGGGAGAATAAAATAGTGTGGCGCGCGTAGTGTGGCGAGCGCAGCGAGCCCGCAAGGGGCTCATTTGCGCTTGCCACACTGTTGGTAAGCCGGCGGCCGGCCTCCCGGCGCCGGTATGCTGGTCGCCGGGAGGCCGGCCGCCGGGAGATCGTAGTGAACCCATATACACATATACATAGCATATTAAACATGCATACATATATATATATATATATATATATACACACACATACAGTACACATATATATATACACATGTATATATATATATATATCATATGTGTGTGTGTGTGTTTATATGTATGTATGTATATACATGTGTATATATGTAGGCACATGGATATATATGTACTATAATTAAAATAAAGTAAACTTTTATTGCACTTGCAAGTGCCACCAGGAAGACAGCAGGCTGCAGAGGACGCTAGACAGTCATTAATAATACTCATGCAGCTAAAAAAAAATAAAAAATTGTTTTTTGTTTTTTAGTGGAGGGGGGTTTCTGGGTACTCGGAAACCCCCCCTGGGTGCGCCACTGCCCATAGATAAATTGGCAGAAGCCCTAATTGCTGACCACCAGTATATATAATATATAGCAGTACGGTACAGTAGGCCACTGTACCTACCTTAGACATATTGTAGTAAGGAGCCATTATCATGTGGCTCCTTGCTGGTTAATCTTAGACCCAGATTGGGGTAATGGAGGTGTGATGTGTGGTGTCTCTGGACTGGCTGAGCTGGATGGCCTTAGTGGGGCATACCCTTACATTCTATTAACACTTTTCACTTATTAATTTTTTAACACTATTTCTCTATTTTAATTGCATTTCATTTTTGTATCACTTTCTCTATAGCTTCGGCTTCCTAAATACTAATTTATTAACACTATAGTTTTTTCACTGGTATGCTACGCTGGGCTTTCTGGCTTATGCTGGTGTTTTGGGGTGCCACACCCTGCTCCTAGATATAGCGCTAGGGACCCCAAATATACAGAGACGCCTTGATGCGGCTTTGGGGCTTACTCACACATTTGCGCAAATATATGTAACGAAGATCTCTGAATTCTATTATTATGTGGAATTTAAATCTGGTTACGGTTATCATTCAGGGTGCTGGGGGAAACAAATGGCTTTTTTTCTTGCTTAGAAATACCCCTCCCTTTCGAGCACCTGAATGATATCACTAAGCTAATTGAGCATCTACCAATATATATGTTTGTTGTGAGAGGCAGAGAGGTTCCTGCATTAGGAGGAGGTGCAGGCCCTGACATGCCACATGGAGCATTATGGGGTTGCTCCAAGGTAGGTAGCTCTTAGCTTAGACATATTGTAGAAAGGAGCCATTATCATGTGGCTCCTTGCTGGTTAATCTTAGACCCAGATTGGGGTAATGGAGGTGTGATGTGTGGTGCCTCTGGACTGGCTGAGCTGGATGGCCTTAGTGGGGCATACCCTTACATTCTATTAACACTTTTCACTTATTAATTTTTTAACACTATTTCTCTATTTTAATTGCATTTCATTTTTGTATCACTTTCTCTATAGCTTCGGCTTCCTAAATACTAATTTATTAACACTATAGTTTTTTCACTGATATGCTACGCTGGGCTTTCTGGCTTATGCTGGTGTTTTGGGGTGCCACACCCTGCACCTAGTTATAGCGCTAGGGACCCCAAATATACAGAGACGCCTTGATGCGGCTTTGGGGCTTATTCACACATTTGCGCAAATATGTGTAACGAAGATCTCTGAATTCTATTATTATGTGGAATTTAAATCTGGTTGCGGTTATCATTCAGGGTGCTGGGGGAAACAAATGGCTTTTTTTCTTGCTTACAAATACCCAGAGCCGGCCCTAGCCAATATGATGCCCTAGGCAAGATTTTGGCTGGTGCCCCCTAGCACCACTGCTGGTTCCGCCTCTGACCTTGCACCTCTTTCCCAGCACTATCAACCCATAGCAGTCTTTATTTTGGGGTTTGTACCCCCTATATTTTAAATAGGAACAGTTCGCACATTTGGCGCACAGCCCAAAAAGGGGTGTGTTTTTGCTATCAAGGGGCATGGCCACACAATAGTAACCCCAATTCCAATTACGCCACACAGTACTGCAACTTTATTCACATTTGATCATGCGATAGTGTCCAGAATTCATATTACATCCCACAGCAGTATCACTTTACCTTATAAACGTTACTCCTCACAGTAGAGCTCCTTATTCACATTACATCACACTGAATTGCTCCTTATTCACATTACACCACACCATATTGCTCTTTATTCACATTAGACGACACAGTAGTGCCCTTTCTATATGTAACGCCACATAGTAAAGCACCTTATACACATGCCATACAGTAATGCCACTTACACATATGAGACACATTATTAATGTCCTTATAAACATAATGCACCTTACACATTATGACAACATTTATCAATGCCCTTTTACACGTAATGTCCCTTACACATATGCTGCACATTATTAATGCCCTTATACACATAATGACACACATAGTGCCCCCTACACATTTGCTGCACATTATTAGTGCCCCTATACACATATTGACACACATACATTAGTACCATGTTACACATATGCCGCACATTATTAATGCACTTATACACATAATGACACACATAGTGCCCCTTACACATATGTTGCACATTATTAATGCATTTTTACATGACACACATAATGCTCCTTACATATATTCCGAACACTGCTGCACAACCAAACTACTCACATGCACACAACACTCACACTGCCACTAACACTGTGACCTCTGCCTCTGCCTGAATACAGATGTGTCCTCATAAATCTTACCTCAATGCTAACGTTGGGCATATTTTTTTATGAAAATGCAGCTTATTTGCATTGCTATGTGGCTAGGATGCACAAGCAGCTTCTGCTGATTAAAATAATATGCAGCATGCCTATATACTGTATGAGACTGTGGCTATATCTGCATAGGAAATGCTACACACAGAATATAGGCATGCGGCATATCATTTTAATCAGCACAAGCTGCTGATGCCCCTAGGCATACCAGATGCCCTAGGCAATTGCCTAGTTTGCCTATGCCTATGGCCGGCTCTGGAAATACCCCTCCCTTTCGAGCACCTGAATGATATCACTAAGCTAATTGAGCATCTACCAATATATATGTTTGTTGTGAGAGGCAGAGAGGTTCCGGCATTAGAAGGAGGTGCAGGCCCTGACATGCCACATGGAGCATTATGGGGTTGCTCCAAGGTAGGTAGCTCTTAGCTTAGACATATTGTAGTAAGGAGCCATTATCATGTGGCTCCTTGCTGGTTAATCTTAGACCCAGATTGGGGTAATGGAGGTGTGAGGTGTGGTGCCTCTGGACTGGCTGAGCTGGATGGCCTTAGTGTGGCATACCCTTACATTCTATTAACACTTTTCACTTATTAATTTTTTAACACTATTTCTCTATTTTAATTGCATTTCATTTTTGTATCACTTTCTCTATAGCTTCGGCTTCCTAAATACTAATTTATTAACACTATAGTTTTTTCACTGGTATGCTACGCTGGGCTTTCTGGCTTATGCTGGTGTTTTGGGGTGCCACACCCTGCTCCTAGATATAGCGCTAGGGACCCCAAATATACAGAGACGCCTTGATGCGGCTTTGGGGCTTATTCACACATTTGCGCAAATATGTGTAACGAAGATCTCTGAATTCTATTATTATGTGGAATTTAAATTTGGTTACGGTTATCATTCAGGGTGCTGGGGGAAACAAATGGCTTTTTTTCAATTTCCTCCTTACACAGGAAAGCCAATAGTCCTGCAGGCCATGTCACTGTCAAGTCTGACGAGTCCTCTCCTGCCTGGGATTCCTCCGATGCATCCTTGAGTGTAACGCCTACTGCTGCTGGCGCTGCTGTTGTTGCTGCTGGGAGTCGATCGTCATCCCAGAGGGGAAGTCGGAAGACCACTTGTACTACTTCCAGTAACCAATTGACTGTCCAACAGTCCTTTGCGAGGAAGATGAAATATCACAGCAGTCATCCTGCTGCAAAGTGGATAACTCAGGCCTTGGCAGCCTAGGTGGTGAGAAACGTGTTTCCGGTATCCACCGTTAATTCACAGGGAACTAGAGACTTGATTGAGGTACTGTGTCCCCGGTACCAAATACCATCTAGGTTCCATTTCTCTAGGCAGGCGATACCGAAAATGTACACAGACGTCAGAAAAAGAGTCACCAGTGTCCTAAAAAATGCAGTTGTACCCAATGTCCACTTAACCACGGACATGTGGACAAGTGGAGCAGGGCAGACACCGCTTTCCATAAGAAGCACACAGCTGACAACCTCTTACGGAAACTGAGGAACATCATCGTAGAATGGCTTACCCCAATTGGACTCTCCTGGGGACTTGTGACATCGGACAACGCCACCAATATTGTGCGTGCATTACATCTGGGCAAATTCCAGCACGTCCCATGTTTTGCACATGCATTGAATTTGGTGCTGCAGAATTATTTAAAAAATGACAGGGGCATGCAAGAGATGCTGTCGGCGGCCCGAAGAATTGCGGGCCACTTTCGGCATTCAGCCACCGCGTGCCGAAGACTGGAGCACCAGCAAACAGTCCTGAACCTGCCCTGCCATCATCTGAAGCAAGAGGTGGTAACGAGGTGGAATTCAACCCTCTATATGCTTCAGAGGATGGAGGAGCAGCAAAAGGCCATTCAAGCCTATACATCTGCCTACGATATAGGCAAAGGAGGGGGAATGCACCTGACTCAAGCGCAGTGGAGAATGATTTCAACGTTGTGCAAGGTTCTGCAACCAGGGCCGGTGCAAGGTTTCTTGGCACCCTAGGCAAGATGTCAGCCTACTGCCCCCCAACGTCATCAGTTACTCACTTTCCTAGTCACTAAGGTGAAAGTTCATAGGTGGCATCTTATACATTTCCCAGCCGTCTGATTGCATTATCTCTCAAAGATATCATTAATTATTTTAAAGCTACACTCAGTGGCACCACCTTCCCAGATCCTGGCATCCTACCCAGCTGCCTATCTCTTTCTATTTCATTCATCTCTCATACGTACTGTACATAAATACATCCATACACTGCCTCTCTCATATATACATTCACACTCTCTCATTCCTTCACAACTCTCTACTTTTTCTCTGTCTTTCTCATTCTCGCTCTCTTTTACATATATATTATATCCCTTTATTTCTGCCACACACACACATCTCTCTTTCTATTTTGTTCTGTCTCTTATACATATAGTATACATGCATACATATTCACTGACTCTCTGATACATTACACTGCCTCTCTCATACATACATACATACATACACTGCCTTTCTCATATATACATTCATACATACATACACTGCCTCCATACATACATACACACATATATACATCCATACACTGCCTCCATACATATATACAGTACATCCATACACTGCCTCCATACATACACACACATATATACCATCCATACACTGCCTCCATACATATATACAATACATCAATACACTGCCTCCATACACATACACATATACATTCATACATACACACAGATATACAGCCATACACTACCTTCATACATACATACATCCATACACTACCTCCATACATACACACATATATACAATACAGCGATACACTGCCTCCATACATACATACATACATTCATACACACACTGCACCGTACGTACGTACGTACGTACGTACATACGTATATACATCCATACACTGCCTCCATACATACACACACATATATACCATCCATACACTGCCTCCATACATATATACAATACATCCATACACTGTCTCCATACACATACACATATACATTCATACATACACACATATATACAGCCATACACTACCTTCATACATACATCCATCCATACACTACCTCCATACATACACACATATATACAATACAGCGATACACTGCCTCCATACATACATACATATATACATTCATACACACACTGCACCGTACGTACGTATATACATCCATACACTGCCTCCATACATACACACATATATACAGCCATACACTACCTCCATACATACACACATATATACATCCATACACTGCCTCCATACATATATACAGTACATCCATACACTGCCTCCATACATACACACATATATACAGTACATCCATACACTGCCTCCATACATACACACACATATATACATCCATACACTGCCTCCATACATAAATACAGTACATCCATACACTGCCTCCATACACATATACATTCATACATACACACATATATACAGCCATACACTACCTTCATACATCCATCCATCCATACACTACCTCCATACATACACACATATATACAGCCATACACTGCCTCCATACATATATACAGTACATCCATACACTGCCTCCGTACGTACGTACGTACGTACGTACGTACGTACGTACGTACGTACGTACGTACACACATATATACAATACATCGGTACACTGCCTCCATACGTACATGTATACATTCATACACTGCCTCCGTACGTACACAGCCTCCATACATACCTCCATACACTGCCTCCATATGTATATACATATATACATACACTGCCTCCATACATACATACATACATACATACATCCACTGCCTCCATACATACATCCATATACTGCCTCCATACATACATCCATACACTGCCTCCATACATACATCCATACACTGCCTCCGTACGTACGTACGTACGTACGTACGTACGTACGTACGTACATATATACAATACATCGGTACACTGCCTCCATACACATATACATTCATACATACACACATATATACAGCCATACACTACCTTCATACATACATCCATACACTACCTCCATACATACATCCATAAACTGCCTCCGTACGTACGTACGTACGTACGTACGTACGTACGTACATACATACATACACACATATATACAATACAGCGATACACTGCCTCCATACATACATACATACATATATACATTCATACACACACTGCACCGTACGTACGTATATACATCCATACACTGCCTCCATACATACACACATATATACATCCATACACTACCTCCATACATATATACAGTACATCCGTATATACACATAATGTCTTCATACATACTGTACATAAATCCAACCCCCCTCCCCCCTTCAGTGCACACTTTTGCAACTACCAGTTCCCCCGGGGTGTGACTCCAGGCAGCCACTACTCCGGGTGCTCCACCATCGCACCAAGGAGGCGACATCTTACCGCTGGCCAGGAAGCTGTACTGTTCCCCGCTGCTGCCACCATCTTCCGGCTCACTGCTGCTGTTGCTGCCGGCGGCTCCATAGTGCAGAGCAGCAGGTGAGGGACGGACGGGCGGCCGGGCGGGCGGCTGCTGCTGGCGGGGAGGCACTGTTCCTGGTGCTGCCGCCGGCTCCGAGTTCACAGTGCGCTGCAGATAGCGCGAGGTGGGCGCCTGCTTCTGCCTCCCCCCGCGGGCGCCTGCTCCTGCCTGATGCCGCACTTGTCCTCAATACCCTCCGGAACCCACAGAATTATATTTAAAAAAACAAACAAACGGTGCCGTGGGTTGTAGGGGGAAAGTGGAGGCCGCTCACTCCTAGTTGTGCTGCTAAGTGCCGCCCTCCAGCGGCCGGCGCTCTAGGCAGCTGCCTAAAGCTGCCTAGTGGTAGCGCCGGCCCTGTCTGCAACCCTTTGAACTTGCCACACGTGAAGTTAGTTCAGACACTGCCAGCCTGAGTCAGGTCATTCCCCTCATCAGGCTTTTGCAGAAGAAGCTGGAGACATTAAAGGAGGAGCTAAAACAGAGCGATTCCGCTTGGCATGTGGGACTTGTGGATGGAGCCCTTAATTCGCTTAACCAGGATTCACGGGTGGTCAATCTGTTGAAATCAGAGCACTACATTTTGGCCACCGTGCTCGATCCTAGATTTAAAACCTACGTTGTATCTCTCTTTCCGGCAGACACAAGTCTGCAGAGGTTCAAAGACCTGCTGGTGAGAAAATTGTCAAGTCAAGCGGAACGTGACCCGTCAACAGCTCCTCCTTCACATTCTCCCGCAACTGGGGGTGCGAGGAAAAGGCTAAGAATTCTGAGCCCACCCGCTGGCGGTGATGCAGGGCAGTCTGGAGCGAGTGCTGACATCTGGTCCAGACTGAAGGATCTGCCAACGATTACTGACATGTCGTCTACTGTCACTGCATATGATTCTGTCACCATTGAAAGAATGGTGGAGGATTATATGAGTGACCGCATCCAAGTAGGCACGTCAGACAGTCTGTACGTATACTGGCAGGAAAAAGAGGCAATTTGGAGGCCCTTGCACAAACTGGCTTTATTTTACCTAAGTTGCCCCCCCTCCAGTGTGTACTCCAAAAGAGTGTTTAGTGCAGCCGCTCACCTTGTCAGCAATCGGCGTACGAGGTTACTTCCAGAAAATGTGGAGAAGATGATGTTCATCAAAATGAATTATAATCAATTCCTCCGTGGAGACATTCACCAGCAATTGCCTCCAGAAAGTACACAGGGACCTGAGATGGTGCATTCCAGTGGGGACGAATTAATAATCTGTGAGGAGGGGGATGTACACAGTGAAAGGGGTGAGGAATCGGAGGAAGAGGAGGAGGTGGACATCTTGCCTCTGTAGAGCCAGTTTGTGCAAGGAGAGATTGATTGCTTCTTTTTTTGGTGGTGGCCCAAACCAACCAGTCATTTCAGTCACAGTCGTGTGGCAGACCCTGTCGCTGAAATGATGGGTTTGTTAAAGTGTGCATGTCCTGTTTATACAACATAAGGGTGGGTGGGAGGGCCCAAGGACAATTCCATCTTGCACCTCTTTTTTCTTTCATTTTTCTTTGCATCATGTGCTGTTTGGGGACTATTTTTAATAAGTGCCATCCTGTCTGACACTGCAGTGCCACTCCTAGATGGGCCAGGTGTTTGTGTCGGCCACTTGGGTCGCTTAGCTTAGTCACACAGCTACCTCATTGCGCCTCTTTTTTTCTTTGCATCATGTGCTGTTTGGGGACTATTTTTTTGAAGTGCCATCCTGTCTGACACTGCAGTGCCACTCCTAGATGGGCCAGGTGTTTGTGTCGGCCACTTGGGTCGCTTAGCTTAGTCACACAGCTACCTCATTGCGCCTCTATTTTTTTTGCATCATGTGCTGTTTGGGGACTATTTTTTTGAAGTGCCATCCTGTCTGACACTGCAGTGCCACTCCTAGATGGGCCAGGTGTTTGTGTCGGCCACTTGGGTCGCTTAGCTTAGTCACACAGCTACCTCATTGCGCCTCTTTTTTTCTTTGTATCATGTGCTGTTTGGGGACTATTTTTTTGAAGTGCCATCCTGTCTGACACTGCAGTGCCACTCCTAGATGGGCCAGGTGTTTGTGTCGGCCACTTGTGTCGCTTAGCTTAGTCACACAGCTACCTCATTGCGCCTCTTTTTTTCTTTGCATCATGTGCTGTTTGGGGACTATTTTTTTTAAGTGCCATCCTGTCTGACACTGCAGTGCCACTCCTAGATGGGCCAGGTGTTTGTGTCGGCCACTTGGGTCGCTTAGCTTAGTCATCCAGCCACCTCGGTGCAAATTTTAGGACTAAAAATAATATTGTGAGGTGTGAGGTGTTCAGAATAGACTGAAAATGAGTGGAAATTATGGTTATTGAGGTTAATAATACTATGGGATCAAAATGACCCCCAAATTCTATGATTTAAGCTGTTTTTGAGGGTTTTTTGTAAAAAAAACACCCGAATCCAAAACACACCCGAATCCGACAAAAAATTTTCAGGGATGTTTTGCCAAAACGCGTCCGAATCCATAACACGGCCGCGGAACCGAATCCAAAACCAAAACCCGAAAAATTTCCGGTGCACATCACTAAAAGATATGCATCTGCGGCTTGATCTGGCAGTGAGCGGGGCAAACATCTATGCCGTTACTGGCGTCCCTACAGCTATACTGGCTATATTACAGGGGTTCAGCAGCAGATATTCTGCTCTGTTCCTCTGTCCCCAATCTCAATAGCAGCCCCCTATGGGATCTGCTATTTTGTGAAATTTACCAAGCTCTGGAATGCAGAACGTGGTCCCAGTAGCTACAGATCACAGCATCTACCAGGAGAGGGATCCCCCAGAACCCTCCCCAGTAATGGCTACTCAGTGCTGTGATGACTGTGCATTCACAGTATTCTTCTCTGGGTCCCACAGCACAAAGTAAAGCGATCCAATCAGCTATCATTCATTGTACTTCACACATCGCAGGGATGGGATTCCATCAGGGGCCCTGTTCCTGGATGGGATTCTTCATCCATCTGGGTATTATGGAATTTCTTATTGTTGTGAATAGAAGCAATAAGAAATTCTAACTATCGGATGTAAAACGAGGTGGTACTGTATGTTTTAGGGATGTCCACTCTTTCAGCAGCCAGGAGAAGCCCCCTGAAGAGTCTCTAAAAAACCCCAGGACAGTGGGGAAGTTTGCTCCAATGACAAATATGCAGAGTACAGCCACAAAGATACAACAATGCACTTAATAAAAGTCGAGGTGCGTATACAAGAGTGAGTAAATAAAAGTCATCTATAGGTGGAAAGTCCTGTAAACATTAACACCCCATCCCCCTAGCATGTAAGAGCAGTGACCCTATAATCTCTGCTGTGAGGCATAAGTGACGGGAGTGAATGGGTAATTAACTAGGACACATTATTTTCCAACCAGATCAATCAATGACATTGGGAAATCATTGTGTGGACCCGCCTGGCTGACCTGCTCGCTGCTATTGTGTGTCAGCCACCATACTTACTTCCCACCTCTTCCCTGTCTCTCTCCACTGACACTGAGGCTCAAAAGGAAAAATGAATGACAGAAAATACAGTGGCCCTCATTCCGAGTTGTTCGCTCGTTCTTTTTCATCGCATCGCAGTGAAAATCCGCTTAGTACGCATGCGCAAAGTTCGCACTGCGACTGCGCCAAGTAACTTTACTATGAAGAAAGTATTTTTACTCACGGCTTTTTCTTCGCTCCGGCGATCGTAATGTGATTGACAGGAAATGGGTGTTACTGGGCGGAAACACGGCGTTTCAGGGGCGTGTGGCTGAAAACGCTACCGTTTCCGGAAAAAACGCAGGAGTGGCCGGAGAAACGGTGGGAGTGCCTGGGCGAACGCTGGGTGTGTTTGTGACGTCAACCAGGAACGACAAGCACTGAACTGATCGCACAGGCAGAGTAAGTCTGGAGCTACTCTGAAACTGCTAAGTAGTTAGTAATCGCAATATTGCGAATACATCGGTCGCAATTTTAAGAAGCTAAGATTCACTCCCAGTAGGCGGCGGCTTAGCGTGTGTAACTCTGCTAAATTCGCCTTGCGACCGATCAACTCGGAATGAGGGCCAGTATACAGTCGGTGTGATTCTAAGGCACGTTCATGCATTGAATAGAATGCTACTCAACTATCTGAGTACTGTTAATGCTTCAAAAACAAAACATGCTGTTTTGATTTGAGTCTGGTGGAATCAGCTGAATACCATTATTCTGCTGAATGTGGCTCACTTCCTACATACTGTAGCCTTCACTCCAGCCGAAGGTCACCTTGGATTGTGTTCACATGGACATTCATACCCAGAGGCGTAGGAGACTTTCTCACTGCAGCACCTGGCTCTGCGGAGGAGCTGACATTTGGTGTCACCCCCCCTCCAGGTGTCACACCCGGGTGCGGGCCGCACCCCCCGCACCCGCCTTGTGACGCCGCTGTTCATACCTAAAGCACAGTTATACCCCTTTCACATGGCAAATGGCGCGTCCTACCCGGTAATTGGAAACAAGTCTTTACTGGGTGGGACCCAGCATTGGACCCTAACAACTGACTCCCCGACCCGGCATTACTCCCCGACCCGGCAATATGCCGGGTCGGGTTGCCATAGTGGCGCGGGGGGGGGGGGGCGGAGCCCGTCTCGGGGGCGCAGGCGGCACTAGGAGATGAGCTCATTTCCACACTGCCTTTCCCTATGTAGTGAACAGGTCCCAGGTCGCATCAACACGGCAACGCTTTCACACTGCCACTGACCTAGTATTCAACCCGGGAATTACACTGCTTTATTCCCGGGGTGAATTACCGGGTCAGGTGACCCGGGAATCGCCATGGGCCCTTTCACACCGTACAGTGACCCGTGTCGACCCAGCAATATACCGGGTCGATACCGGGTTATTTGTGTGGTGTGAAAGGGTTATTACTGTATATGCTGACACTCTAGTAGTTCATACAGTACAGGGTCGGACTGGCTCAGAGGGGAACAGGGGAAACCACCGGTGGCCCCACTGCCTCTGGGCCCTCCTCCGCCTCTAGGGATCAGGTTCCAGACTCTATCCTAGTGCACTTGTATATTTACCAAGGGGAACAGAACATGTACTCTGTAATGGTTAGTCAAACCTCTGTGGTGGCTGTCCACGCCCCAGTGGAGCCGGGGCACACCCTTAGGCATGGGCCCCTACCACAACATCCCCCCGGTGGGCCCTTCATGTCCCAGTCCAACACTGATACAGTACATCCTATGGCTAACTCGCATCTGTGTCTTTTCTTTGGAATATAACTATAAACGTCATTCACTGATTCCAAAAGTGGACGTTGGCAAGAATAGACCGAAATAAAGCATCAGATTTTATGTTATTTGTTATGTTAATAGATTTCAGTATTACAAGTAATACAATTTCGCTATCTTATGTATCATGTGTCATCACTTTCTTTGTCCCATCATTATATTGTGCTGGTTAGTGTGGCAGAACTTTATAAATAAAGGAAAAAGGATAATAATTATTTTAATTATTAATATTTATATCTATAGTGCCAGAATATTGTGTTGAGTTTTACAATTGTAATAATAATAATAATAATAATAATAATAATAATAATATTTCATGGAGAGATATAACAAGCTTATATAAATTAAGAATGAATGAAGGATAAATGAATATACAAAAATGAATGATACAATTATGGTTAAGTATAAGCAATATCACAGTAAAGTAATGTATGCGTTTGTTATTCTCCTGCAGCAATATATTACTGTAAGATATGCAACATTTTATTAAAATAACTGGTTAAAAAAGAAACAAATAAAAGCTTAGCGTCCTTTCCTGTGTTCTTTGTTCATTTGTTAGGGCAGTGATCTGTTCATTTGGGTCTGGGACTGAGGGTCGACAGCACAAAGGTCGACACACCTTAGGTCGACGCCAATTGGTCGACACACCTTAGGTCGACATGGACAAAAGGTCGACATGGACAAAAGGTCGACAGGAACAAGGTCGACATGGAAAAAGGTCGACATGAGTTTTTTATGTTTTTTTGGTGTCGTTTTCTTCGTAGAGTGACCGGGAACCCCAATTAGTGCACCGCGTCCCCTCGCATGGCTCGCTTCGCTCGCCATGCTTTGGGCATGGTGCCTTCGCTCCGCTACCGCTTCGCTCGGCACACTTTACCATTCCAATCGTAGTCCACGTGGATCGTTAAGTATGAAAAGGTTCAAAAAAAGAAAAAAATCGTGAAAAACTCATGTCGACCTTTTTCCATGTCGACCTTGTTCCTGTCGACCTTTTGTCCATGTCGACCTAAGGTGTGCCGACCAATTGGCGTCGACCTAAGGTGTGTCGACCTTTGTGCTGTCGACCTGGAGTCCGGATACTGTTCATTTATTAATTTGCTTGACTATCCTATATAGTTTTACCCAGGGGCGTAGCCAGAACTTTGTGGGCCCCATAGCAACATTGTGAAGGGGCCCCTGTCCCAATGCTTCTAGAGAGACACTTCTCTGCAGCAGTTGTTAATGTTATGCCCTATAATAGTGCCCTAGTTCATTTTCTGAACCATAGTAAAGCCTTAATCAATGTTATGCACCATAGTAGTGCCCTAGTTTCTTTTATGAATCACAGTAGTGTTTAAGTTCACCCAATGTCACATGTCAGAGCTGCCAGTACACATTATGCCGCACAGTACCCCCAATTCACATTATGATATATAGTGCTCCCCGTTCATAGTGTGTCTCATTACAGTGTACCCAGAGGCGTCACCGGGTGTGGTGACACCCGGTGCGCGCCCCTGATCTCCTGTCGCGGCAAAAAGGGGGCGTGGCCTTGTAATTAGGGGCGTGGCTTCGTGGGGATCCCGGAATCGTCACTCTGGGGGCGTGCCCAGCATCTCCGGAGATGCTGGGCTTCCCCCAGAGCCAGTCTCCGTCCACTGTCGGCTCCACTTCTGTGACAGGAGCCGGGTGCTGTAGGAGACTTTCTCACTGCAGCACCTGGTTCCTGTCAGTGCGGAGGAGCTGACATTTGGTGTCACCCTCCTCCAGGCGTCACACCCGGGTGCGGGCCGCACCCCCCACACCCGCCTTGTGACGCCACTGAGTGTACCGGTTCATATTATATAACATTAAAATGCCCTCCAGTTAATTCTATGCCACACTACAATGAGCAGGTCCAGGGGCATACCTAGATATGTTGCAGGCCCCAAGGAAAAAGATTGTAAGGACCGCTACGTACCACCCAATGGCAAAAAATATATATAACACATGTAACGTTGTCAGGAAAGGTGGGCCCCGCTCAGCTCTGGGCCCCATAGCAGCTGCACTGCCTGCACCTATGGTAGCTATGCCCTTGGTTTTACCCCTTAAACTTAAAATGAACTTAAACTTCAATTGAAATGAAAGTGAGCTCAAACTGTACTGTATCAATATTGTGTTTAGAAAATAAATTGTGTTTGATCACCATAGCTGGGCACAGGGGTGTAGCTAGTACTTTGTGGGCCCCATAGCAATAGTTTGAAGGGGCCCTGGGGGTCATTCCGAGATGATCGCTCGCTAGCAGTTTTTAGCAGCCGTGCAAACGCTATGCTGCCGCCCACTGGGGAGTGTATTTTAGCTTAGCAGAAGTGCGAACGCATGTGCAGCCGAGCTCTGCAAAAACAGTTTGTGCAGTTTCTGAGTAGCTCTGAACCTACTCAGCGCTTGCGATCACTTCAGCCTATTCGTGTCTGGATTTGACGTCATACACCCGCCCATCGAACGCCCAGCCACGCCTGCATTTTTTCAGACACGCCTGCATTTTTGCAAACACTACCTGAAAACGGTCAGTTGACACCCAGAAACGCCCCCTTCCTGTCAATCTTCTTGCGGCCGTCAGTGCAAAGAAAAACTTCATTAGAACCTGAGCACAACCACAAACAGCTTTGTACCCGTACGTCGCGCGTGCGCATTGCGGGCCAGACGCATGAGCATAAATGCCGTTTTTTCACCTGATCGCTGCGCTGTGAAAATCGGCAGCGAGCGATCAACTCGGAATGACTTCCCCGTCCCAATGCTAGAGACACCTCTCCGCAGCAGTTGTTAATTTTATTCCAAATAATAGTGCCATAGTTTATTCTATGAACCATAGTAGTTTCCTAGTTCACATTATGGGGTTGCCAGTACACATTTTTCAACACAGTGCCCTCAATTCATATTATGACATACAGTGCCCTCAGTTCATATTATGCTACATTATAGTGCCCTCAGTTCATATTATAACACATTACAGTGTCCCCAGTTCATATTATGTTACATCATAGTGCCCTCAGTTCATATTATAACACATTACAGTGTCCCCAGTTCATATTATGCTACATTATATTGCCCTCAGTTAATATTAGGACACATTACAGTGTCCCCAGTTCATATTATGTTACATCATAGTGCCCTCAGTTCATATTATGACACATTACAGTGTCCCCAGTTCATATTATGTTACATCATAGTGCCCTCAGTTCATATTATAACACATTACAGTGTCCCCAGTTCATATTATGCTACATTATAGTGCCCTCAGTTCATATTATGACACATTACAGTGTACCCAGTTCATATTATGTTACATTATAGTGCCCTCAGTTAATATTATGACACATTACAGTGTCCCCAGTTCATATTATGCTAGATTAGAGCACCCTCAATTCATATTATGACACATTACAGTGTCCCCAGTTCATATTATGCTAGATTAGAGCACCCTCAATTCATATTATGACACATTACAGTGTCCCCAGTTCATATTATGCTAGATTATAGGGGGTCATTCAGAGTTGATCGCTAGATGAAAATGTTCGCTGCGCAGCGATGATGCCAAAAAACTGCACTTCTGCGCATGCGTATGTGGCACAATGCACACGCGCGACGTACTTTCACAACGGCCGAGGTAGTTTCACACAAGGTCTAGCAAAGCTTTTCAGTCACACTGCTGGCCGCAGAGTGATTGACATGAAGTGGGCGTTTCTGGGTGTCAACTGACCGTTTTCAGGGAGTGTTCGAAAAAACGCAGGTGTGCCAGGAAAAACACAGGCGTGGCTGGGCTAACGCAGAGCGTGTTTGTGACGTCAAAACAGGAACTGAACAGTCTGAAGTCACTGCAAGCGCTGAGTAGGTCTGAAGCTACTCTGAAACTGCACAAAATTATTTTGTAGCCGCTCTGCGATCCTTTCGTTCGCACTTCTGCTAAGCTAAAATACACTCCCAGTGGGAGGCGGCATAGCGTTTGCACGGCTGCTAAAAACAGCTAGCGAGCGATCAACTCGGAATGACCACCATAGTGCCCTCAGTTCATATTATGTCGCATTACAGTGGCCTCAGTTCATTTTATGCCACATTACAGTGCCCTCAGTGCACATTATGTCACATTACAGTGCCCTCGGTTCACATTATGCCACATTACAGTGCCCTCAGTTCATGTTATGCCTCACTACAGTGCCCTCAGTTTATGTTATGCCACAGTACAGTTTCAGCTCAGCATAGCAGCTGTACTGCCTGCACCATGGTAGCTACGCCCTTGGCTGGACACACATGGGGGGTCATTCCAAGTTGTTTGCTAGCTGCATTTGTTTTCTGTGCAGCGATGAGGCAAAAAAACGGCACTTCTGCGCATGCGTATGTGGCGCAATGCGCACGCGCGACGTACTATTACAACGAAGGATGTAGTTTCACACCGGGTCTAGCGAAGCTTTTCACTCGCACTGCTGTGAAAGTGAGTGATTGACATGAAGTGGGCGTTTCTGGGTGTCAACTGACCGTTTTCAGGGAGTGTTCGGAAAAACTCAGGCATGCCAAGAAAAACGCAGGTGTGGCTGGGCGAACGCAGGGCGTGTTTGTGACGTCAAAACAGGAACTGAAAAGTCTGAAGTGATCGCAAGCGCTGAGTAGGTTTTGAGCTACTCTGAAACTGCACAAAAAAACTTTGTAGCCGCTCTGCGATCCTTTCGTTTGCACTTCTGCTAAGCTAAAATACACTCCCAGTGGGAGGCGGCATAGCGTTTGCACGGCTGCTAAAAACTGCTAGCGAGCGAACAACACAGAATGACCACCATGAGCAGGAAATGCCAGGTGTGAGTGGGGAGAAGACTATTCATGGGGATTGGGATTTGCAGGAACAGACTGCTTACCTGCACTTATAACTATATCGCTTGTCATATATAGAACTGTACCTGTGCCATGGGCCACTAAGGCTGACACTTTGTCACTACCCCCAAGCCCCATGTCTTAAGAGAGAGAGAGAGAGAGAGAGAGAGAGAGATGTGATGACATGACATTGCTTTTTATTGCATTGTTTTCTTATGAGAAACATCATACCCTGTACTGTATAAGGTAAATGCAGTATACTGTGGGAGGTTCGGATACATTGTATGTATGTTAGGAAGGGTATATAGATTATTTTCTCCCGTGTACATATATATATATTAGGAAGGGTATATAGATTCTTTTCTCCTGTGTACATATTTTGTTGGTTCTCTGCTACTAGATAATTACACTTCAATAGAATTCTATTCAGTGTGGAGTGTTAGTGATGGTAAAACACAGCTACGAATGAGAAGCAAATCACACGGGAATAATATAAACAGCTGTGAAGTCAAAAATAAGTTTAGAATCTGTCAGGTCTGACATTACATAACCAAAATTATAAAATTGATTTGCACATACATTCACAGCTGTATTATTATTATTATTATTATTATTATTATTTTTTTTTTTTTTTTAAGCAAATCATCAGTGAACAGTATATGTATTGGTGTTGCATTTTCAATAGTGGTACCCAACATTTTTTGTATAAGCATATAGATGCCCTCTATGAAAGGAGTCTGCCTGTGACTATATAATGCTAACCATTCATATGCTATTATTATCCTCTATCTATATCACTCCCCTTTAGAATGTATGCACTCACGAGCAGGGCCCTCTTCCCTTGTGCTTTTCCTTCCTTGATTTAGACTATTGTCTCCTCTATACCACCTACAACAGCACCTAACCCTTAGTTTCTGCCACCCTGATGCTTATTTCAGTGTTATGATGCAGCAATGTAATATACCATGTACCTGCACTGCATTATCTTGTACTGTAAGTCACTGTTTTCTTGTTTTACCCATTTGTTAATGTACAGTACTTTGTTAGGCGCTACAGAACCCTTGTGGTGTCATATAAATAAAGGATAATAATAACAATAATACACAGAAGAAGAAGAAGAAGAAGAAGAAGGTGCCAAAAGGGCTCCATAGCACCTTACAAAGTACAGAAACAGAAACAGTATGAACAAAACAAGATAAAAATGACTTACAGTACAAAACATAGCAGGACATGGACATGATAAACATTGCTGCATCAGCAGTCATTATACCCAAATATGCAGCAGGTTGGCACCATGGTAACATAGAAACATAGAATTTGACGGCAGATAGGAACCACTTGGCCCATCTAGTCTGCCCCCTTTTTTTTATCCTTTAGGCAATCTCAACCCTTTTTGAACCTTTATTTTTTGTAAGGATATTCATATGCCTATCCCAAGTATGTTTAAATTGCTCTACAGTCTTAGCCTCTACCACCTCTGATGGGAGGCTATTCCACTTATCCACTACCCTTTCTGTGAAGTAATTTTTCCTTAAATTTCCCCTGAACCTCCCCTCCCCCTCCAGTCTCAGTGTATGTCCTCGAGTTCTAATACTTCTCTTCCTTTGAAGAATGTTTCACTCCTGAACTTTGTTAAGACCCTTGATATATTTGAAAGTTTCTATCATGTCCCCCCTTTCCCTTCTCTCCTCCAATCTATACATGTTAAGATCTTTTAGCCTTTCCGGGTAAGTTTTGTGATGTAGGCCATGCACCATTTTAGTTGCCCTACTTTGTACACTCTCTAATGTATTTATATCCTTCTGGAGATATGGTCTCCAGAACTGGACACAGTATTCCAGATGAGGCCGCACCAATGACATATACAGTGGCATTATCACTTCTTTTTTCCTGCTACTGATTCCTCTCCCTATGCAACGAAGCATCTGACTTGCCTTTCTCATTGCTTTGTTGCATTGCTTTCCTGCCTTCAAGTCACTTGAAATAGTGACTCCTAAATCCCTTTCCTCCTCAGTAGTTTCCATAATAGTACCCTTGATTGATACTATATATAGCCTTTGGGTTTTTGAGACCCAAGTGCATGATTGGTAGGCAGAGGGGAGGAGATGATGGTACAAGTGAGGGAAGGAAGAGCAAATGAGGGAGAGGGTGCTGTTTCGAGAGAGCTTGCACTCTATAGCGCTTTAATGTGCAATAGCAATATAATTTGCACTAGGAGGAAATGATATATGGAATAACATATCCCATACAGATAATTTGTCCAATAATAATAAGGCTCTGAAGAGTCCATGATCTTATAATGGTAACTTATCTTGGCAGTGACTTGTAATATCCATCAGAATTTATAATAAGAGGTGATTATTTTTTTTTAACCTTGGGTCTATTCAATTGATGTTGGATCCTTTCCGATGGAAAAGATCCGACAGCTCAGTATTCAATTTGAGGCCAAATCCGACAGGTTTTGTCCGTTTTTGACAATGTCAATCTGATTTTTTTTAAAGTCGGATTGACATTGACGAAAACAGACCAAAACCTGTTGGATTTTGCCGCAAATCCGACAAAACATGTGGATCCGCGGCTAATCCGCCGATCCACATGTTTTCCAACAAGTCGGAAAAGTGGCAGCCCCATTGAATAGGTCGAATCATGATTCGACCTAAAAATGTCGGAAACTGCCGTCTTTCCTACTAGACAGCAGTTCCGACTTCAATTGAATAGACCCCATAATATTTATGTTTTCTTAATGATCAATGAAGTGTATCATTAAGAAAACTGGTGTATTTTATCGATATATTATGATATACTCTGTTGTACTCGATTTTTCAGTCCACTGTTATTGCCATATGATGGTATTCTGGTCTATCTGCGGAGTTTAGGATCTCTGGCACAATGTGTATTCTTCCACTACTGTACATGATTTTACAGTTTCCACATTACTGATAATATAAAGAGACGTGCTTTCACTATAGCCTTAAGTGCATTTTAAAGTGTTAGTAGATCATTAAGCTGAAATGGGGGTAGTTACTGTACGTCAAATGCAGGTGTTCCACATTCCAGGTCTGCTTGGGAACTTGCCTTGTTCCCGCAAAGCTTGAAACATATTAGTTTATAAATAGCAGCACTGTACAGATCTTCTTTAAGTGTCCGACTACCGGTTGTAACTCTACTACATTTTTTAATGTGTAGATACATCATGGTTGTCACTTGCAGTAATATTTGTGTCTGTGAGACTTTATTCTGCTGAATGTGGTACCATAGAGGCTGATGATGCAGCTGTCTGCAGTTGCGCCCCACATTGCAACTGCGTTCACTGTAAAAGTCAGAATTGCATTTAAAATCAGCAAAACTGCAACAATGCAATATACATCCGGGTTTTCTACTAGTAGCATACATATGTGTCCTGTATACAGGTATGCATTGTATAGGTGCCAGGGAATTTGCATACAGGTCAGATGAGGCTGCATTATATGTTTTCTAGTCATATCAGGCTTCATTATTACATTGGTCAGATGGTGTATTTCACAGTGGATACAGTGTATACTGGTAATTGAATGGTACTGTATACTGGGGATAGATACGCTATCCCGGCAGATGGGATGCCGACTGACAGTATACCGTTAGCGACATCCCGTCTGCCAGAATCCCATTAGCAAGGCAGCGAGTCCCCTCGCGGGCTCACTGCGCTCGCCATGTATCGGGCCCGATGCTGCGCTCGCCACAGGTTCTATTCCCACTTAGTTTGTGGTGTCTATCCATGAAGCAAGTGGGAATACTGGCCAGTGTCGGGAGTCAGATGTCGGTTTATCGGCGGGTGTTGAGATTCCGATGTCGGTCTTCTGAACACAAGGATCCCGACAGCCGGTAAACGGACTACATAACATATACTGATATACTTGTGTAACAGGGCTTTGTTTTCATATGGTGCTGCATTATGTGCTGCTCAGATAGGCCTGCTACTGTATGTGGCTTTATTGTGTTCTGGCTATGGGCTGAATTCTGTACATGGTATATTGGATAGCAGCTGCACAGTCCCTTGTTATACTGGTCAAATGAGGCTGCTTTGGTTATTAGACAATGTGGCAGTATTGTATGCTGGATATGGGGCCTATTTCAGACCTGGTCGCACGCAGGCTATTTTTTGCACTGCTGTGACAAGGTAATCGCCGCCTACAGGGGAGGGGGTAAGCGCATCGCAGGGGTGCGAACGGCTGTGCAGAGAGCTGCACAAACAAAAGTTTGTGCAGTTTCTGCACAGCCCAGGACTTACTCAGCCGCTGCGACGATCCGGGCCGCTGGTGACGTCAGGACTCCTCCTCTGGAACGGGTGGACACGCCTGCGTTTTTTCCGACACTCCAAGGAAACGGTGAGTTGCTGCCCAGGAATGCCTTCTGCCTGTCAATCTTCTTGCGATCGCTTTCGTCGTAGAAACCGTCGCTGTCCGGTGACCCCCGTCGCCGGGCAGCGATGCGCCTGCGTATTGCGGACCGCACGCATGCACAGTTCAGACCCGATCGCACGGCTGAGAAAAAATGCAGCGTGCAATCGGGTCTGAATGACCCCCATGGTACTACACTGTACAGTATACAGGGGGTCATTCTGAGTTGATCGCTCGCTTGCTACTTTTAGCAGCCGTGCAAACGCATAGTCTCCACCCACGGAGGAGTGTATTTTCACTTTGCAAGTGTGTGAACGCCTGTGCAGCCGAGCGGGACGAAAACATTTTGTGCAAAACAAGACCAGCCCTGTAGTTACTTATTTTGTGTGATGATTGCACCAACGAGGGTCCCGGAATTGACGTCAGATACCCGCCCTGCAAATGCCAGGACACGCCTGCGTTTTCCCAAACACTCCCAGAAAACCGTCAGTTGACCCCCGTAAATGCCCTCTTCCTGTCAATCTCCTTGCGATCGGCTGTGCGAATGGAATCTTTGCTAGATCCAGTGCACAGCAGCGATGCTCTTTGTGCCTGTAAGACACGCATGCGCATTGTGGCACATACGCATGCGCGGTTTTGCCATTTTTTTACCAGATCGCTGTGCTGCGAAAATCGTCAGTGAGTGATCAACTCGGAATGACCCCCACAGTTCAGATGGCAATGTGCTGTATACTATTTCGACAATGCATACAAGTCATATGAGGCTGTTCAATTGTTTTTCATATGGATATGATATACAGGGCCTCGTTACTGGGCAGATGGGACTGCATTAATGACTGGCTGATGAGCTGAACCGTATATTATAGTAACCATGGTGCTGCTGTATATACTGGTCGGAGGGCACTTCATATGAGCGGTATCCAATTAGTTGCAGCTAATTGACTCGCCCGGGGCTATCCTATTAGCCCCAATGCCGGCACTTTTCAGAGATTTGGAGGCAGGCGAAACCAAATCCGTGAAAAATAAGCATACTGTATATTCTGCGATCACTGCTGTGAAAACACAAAGGTCCGCTGCTTTTCATGGACCCAGTGTGTTTCCGTGCGAATACAGATAACCGGTCACACAAAAAAACGGGCATTTCAATGTGTAGCTGTTGCAGCTGTTCCAACTCCTTTCCAATGGGACATCGCAAGCATTGCTCGGAACTGAACTGCCCCCATAGAATGTTCTCAAACAGCACTGTGATGAAACCCACAATAATCCATGAACATTCCTATGCGTCATATAATTTGCATACCTTTCCATACCTGAGATACATAACTAGTTGTACGCCAAGTGTAATACTTACAGAAGTACTGTAGCAGCAACTGACTTACCATTGATCTAATCTATTTATAGTATTTCATTATATTTCTTTTTCTATGGAAAAATAAAGTATTATTCACTCTTACCAGATCCTTTGTATGAGATCATCTTAACCAGTGGTTCTCATATTCAATCAAGTTTTCTAACAGGTCATGTTTTCAGGATTTATGTATGTGGAAGCAGATTGGATTAATACTGACCCAGAAAAATGAACTCCCCTGAGTATGATTAAAGAAATCTACAAAGCATGACCTGTTGGGGGTACTTATAGACTGGAGTTGAGAACACTGATCTAAACAACTTGATTCATCCTACTTTGTCACCCCTGAACTTTATCAGGAGTTCACATAAATAATACTAGTGATGAGCGGGTTCGGTTCCTCGGGATCCGAACCCCCCCCGAACTTCACCCATTTTACACGGGTCCGAGGCAGACTCGGATCTTCCCGCCTTGCTCGGTTAACCCGAGTGCGCCCGGACATCATCATCCCGCTGTCGGATTCTCGCGAGATTCGTATTCTATATAAGGAGCCGCGCGTCGCCGCCATTTTTCACTCGTGCATTGGAGATGATAGTGAGAGGACGTGGCTGGCGTTCTCTCAGTTTCTGTGTTCAGTGTGCTGCAAATATCTATGCTCAGTGTGCTGCAAATATCTGTGCTCAGTGTGCTGCAAATATCTGTGCTCAGTGTGCTTTATTGTGGGGACTGGGGACCACCAGTATTATATAGTAGGAGGACAGTACAGAGTTTTGCTGACCAGTGACCACCAGTATTATACGTTCTCTGCCTGAAAAACGCTTCATATCTGTGCTGCATTGTAGTATATAGTAGGAGGACAGTGCAGAATTTTGCTGACCAGTGACCACCAGAATTATATCAGTACGGTACAGTAGTCCACTGCTCTACCTACCTCTGTGTCGTCAAGTATACTATCCATCCATACCTGTGGTGCATTTAAGTTTTTGTGCGCAGTATATATATAGTAGGACAGTGTATAATTTTGCTGACCACCAGTATATAATATATAGCAGTACGGTACAGTAGGCCACTGCTCTACCTACCTCTGTGTCATCAAGTATACTATCCATACCTGTGGTGTATTTAAGTTTTTGTGTGCAGTCTCTATATATAGTAGTAGGACAGTGCATAATTTTGCTGTCCACCAGTATATAATATATAGCAGTACGGTACAGTAGGCCACTGCTCTACCTACCTCTGTGTCGTCAAGTATACTATCCATCCATACCTCTGGTGCATTTTAGTTTTTGTGCGCAGTATATATATATAGTAGTAGGACAGTGCATAATTTTGCTGACCACCAGTATATAATATATAGCAGTATGGTACAGTAGGCCACTGCTCTACCTACATCTGTGTCGTCAAGTATACTATCCATCCATACCTGTGGTGCATTTAAGTTTTTGTGCGCAGTATATATATAGCAGTAGGACAGTGCATCATTTTGCTGACCACCAGTATATAATATATAGCAGTACGGTACAGTAGGCCAATGCTCTACCTACCTCTGTGTCATCAAGAATACTATCCATCCATATCTGTGGTGCATTTAAGTTTTTGAGCGCAGTATATATATAGTTGTAGGACAGTGTATAATTTTGCTGACCACCAGTATATAATATATAGCAGTACGGTACAGTAGGCCACTGCTCTACCTACCTCTGTGTCGTCAAGTATACTATCCATCCATACCTGTGGTGCATTTCAGTTTTTGTGCGCAGCATATATAGTAGTAGGCCATTGCTATTGATATATTACTGGCATATAATTCCACACATTACAAAATGGAGAACAAAAATGTGGAGGGTAAAATAGGGAAAGATCAAGATCCACTTCCACCTTGTGCTGAAGCTGCTGCCACTAGTCATGGCCGAGACGATGAAATGCCATCAACATCGTCTGCCAAGGCCGATGCCCAGTGTCATAGTAGAGAGCATGTAAAATATAAAAAACAAAAGTTCAGTAAAATGACCCAAAAATCTAAATTAAAAGCGTCTGAGGAGAAGCGTAAACTTGCCAATATGCCATTTACGACACAGAGTGGCAAGGAACGGCTGAGGCCCTGGCCTATGTTCATGGCTAGTGGTTCAGCTTCACATGAGGATGGAAGCACTCATCCTCCTTCTAGAAAACTTAAAAGAGTTAAGATGGCAAAAGCACAGCAAAGAACTGTGTGTTCTTCTAAATCACAAATCACCAAGGAGAGTCCAATTGTGTCGGTTACGATGCCTGACCTTCCCAACACTGGACGGGAAGAGGTGGCGCCTTCCACCATTTGCACGCCCCCTGCAAGTGCTGGAAGGAGCACCCGCAGTCCAGTTCCTGATAGTCAAATTGAAGATGTCAGTGTTGAAGTACACCAGGATGAGGATATGGGTGTTGGTGAGGTGGTTTGTTTAAGTCAGGCACCCGGGGAGACACCTGTTGTCCATGGGATGAATATGGCCATTGACATGCCTGGTCAAATTACAAAAAAAATCACCTCTTCGGTGTGGAATTATTTCAACAGAAATGCGGACAACTGGTGTCAAGCCGTGTGTTGCCTTTGTCAAGCTGTAATAAGTAGGGGTAAGGACGTTAACCACCTAGGAACATCCTCCCTTATACGTCACCTGGACCGCATTCATCAGAAGTCATTGACAAGTTCAAAAACTTTGGGTGACAGCGGAAGCAGTCCACTGACAAATAAATCCCTTCCTCTTGTAACCAAGCTCCTGCAAACCACACCACCAACTCCCTCAGTGTCAATTTCCTCCTTAGACAGGAAAGCCAATAGTCCTGCAGGCCATGTCGCTGTCAAGTCTGACGAGTCCTCTCCTGCCTGGGATTCCTCCAATGCATCCTTGAGTGTAACACCTACTGCTGCTGGCGCTGCTGTTGTTGCTGCTGGGGGGGGAAGTCGGAAGACCACTTGTACTACTTCCAGTAAGCAATTGACTGTCCAACAGTCCTTTGCGAGGAAGATGAAATATCACACCAGTCATCCTGCTGCAAAGCGGATAACTCAGGTCTTGTCAGCCTGGATGGTGAGAAACGTGTGTCCGGTATCCACCGTTAATTCACAGGCAACTAGAGACTTGATTGAGGTACTGTGTCCCCGGTACCAAATACCATCTAGGTTCCATTTCTCTAGGCCGGCGATACCGAGAATGTACACAGACCTCAAAAAAAGAGTCACCAGTGTCCTAAAAAATGCAGTTGTACCCAATGTCCACTTAACCACGGACATATGGACAAGTGGAGCAGGGCAGACTAAGGACTATATGACTGTGACAGCCCACTGGGTAGATTGCCTCCCGCAGCAAGAACAGCAGCGGCGGCACCAGTAGCAGCATCTCGCAAACGCCAACTCGTTCCTAGGCAGGCTACGCTTTGTATCACCGCTTTCCATAAGAGGCACACAGCTGACAACCTCTTACGGAAACTGAGGAACATCATCGCAGAATTGCTTACCCCAATTGGACTCTCCTGAGGATTTGTGACATCGGACAACGCCACCAATATTGTGCAAATTCCAGCACGTCCCATGTTTTGCACATACATTGAATTTGGTGGTGCAGAATTATTGAAAAAACGACAGGGGCGTGCAAGAGATGCTGTCGGTGGCCCGAAGAATTGCGGCCCACTTTCGGCATTCAGCCACCGCGTGCCGAAGACTGGAGCACAGGCAAACACTCCTGAACCTGCCCCGCCATCATCTGAAGCAAGAGGTGGTAACGAGGTGGAATTCAACCCTCTATATGCTTCAGAGGATGGAGGAGCAGCAAAAGGCCATTCGAGCCTATACAGCTACCTACGATATAGGCAAAGGAGGGGGAATGCACCTGACTCAAGCGCAGTGGGGAATGATTTCAACGTTGTGCAAGGTTCTGCAACCCTTTGAACTTGCCACACGTGAAGTCAGTTCAGACACTGCCAGCCTGAGTCAGGTCATTCCCCTCATCAGGCTTTTGCTGAAGAAGCTGGAGAGATTGAAGGAGGAGCTAAAACAGAGCGATTCCGCTAGGCATGTCGGACTTGTGGATGGAGCCCTTAATTCGCTTAACCAGGATTCACGGGTGGTCAATCTGTTGAAATCAGAGCACTACATTTTGGCCACCGTACTCGATCCTAGATTTAAAACCTACGTTGTATCTCTTTCCGGCAGACACAAGTCTGCAGAGGTTCAAATACCTGCTGGTGAGAAAATTGTCAAGTCAAGCGGAACGTGACCCGTCAACAGTTCCTCCTTCACATTCTCCCGCAACTGGGGCTGCGAGGAAAAGGCTAAGAATTCCGAGCCCACCCGCTGGCGGTGATGCAGGGCAGTCTGGAGTGAGTGCTGACATCTGGTCCGGACTGAAGGACCTGCCAACGATTACTGACATGTCGTCTACTGTCACTGCATATGATTCTGTCACCATTGAAAGAATGGTGGAGGATTATATGAGTGACCGCATCCAAGTAGGCACGTCAGACAGTCCGTACGTATACTGGCAGGAAAAAGAGGCAATTTGGAAGCCCTTGCAGAAACTGGCTTTATTTTACTTAAGTTACCCCCCCTCCAGTGTGTACACCGAAAGAGTGTTTAGTGCAGCCGCTCACCTTGTCAGCAATCGGCGTATGAGGTTACTTCCAGAAAATGTGGAGAAGATGATGTTCATCAAAATGAATTATAATCAATTCCTGCGTGGAGACATTCACCAGCAATTGCCTCCAGAAAGTACACAGGGACCTGAGATGGTGGATTCCAGTGGGGACGAATTAATAATCTGTGAGGAGGGGGATGTACACAGTGAAAGGGGTGAGGAATCGGACAATGAGGAGGAGGTGGACATCTTGCCTCTGTTGAGCCAGTTTGTGCTAGGAGAGATTGATTGCTTCTTTTTTGGTGGTGGCCCAAACCAACCAGTCATTTCAGTCACAGTCGTGTGGCAGACCCTGCCGCTGAAATGATGGGTTTGTTAAAGTGTGCATGTCCTGTTTATACAACATAAGGGTGGGTGGGAGGGCCGAAGGACAATTCCATCTTGCACCTCTTTTTTCTTTCATTTTCTTTGCATCATGTGCTGTTCGGGGACTATTATTTTAATCTGCCATCCTGTCTGACACTGCAGTGCCACTCCTAGATGGGCCAGGTGTTTGTGTTGGCCACTTGGGTCGCTTAGCTTAGCCATCCAGCGACCTTGGTGCACCTCTTTTTTTCTTTGCATCATGTGTTGTTTGGGGACTATTTTTTGAAGTGCCATCCTGTCTGACACTGCAGTGCTACTCCTAGATGAGCCAGGTGTTTGTGTCGGCCACTTGGGTCGCTTAGCTTAGTCACACAGCTACCTCATTGCACCTCTCTTTTTCTTTGCATCATGTGCTGTTTGGGGACTATTTTTTTGAAGTGCCATCCTGTCTGACACTGCAGTGCCACTCCTAGATGGGCCAGGTGTTTGTGTCGGCCACTTGGGTCGCTTAGCTTAGCCATCCAGCGACCTTGGTGCACCTCTTTTTTCTTTGCATCATGTGCTGTTTGGGAACTATTTTTTTAATCTGCCATCCTGTCTGACACTGCAGTGCCACTCCTAGATGGGCCAGGTGTTTGTGTCGGCCACTTGAGTCGCTTAGCTTAGTCACACAGCTACCTCATTGCGCCTCTTTTTTTCTTTGCATCATGTGCTGTTTGGGGCCAATTTTTTTAATCTGCCATCCTGTCTGACACTGCAGTGCCACTCCTAGATGGGCCAGCTGTTTGTGTCGGCCACTTGGGTCGCTTAGCTTAGCCATCCAGCGACCTTGGTGCACCTCTTTTTTTCTTTGCATCATGTGTTGTTTGGGGACTATTTTTTGAAGTGCCATCCTGTCTGACACTGCAGTGCCACTCCTAGATGGGCCAGGTGTTTGTGTCGGCCACTTGGGTCGCTTAGCTTAGTCACACAGCTTCCTCATTGCACCTCTTTTTTTCTTTGCATCATGTGCTGTTTGGGGACTATTTTTTTTGAAGTGCCATCCTGTCTGACACTGCAGTGCCACTCCTAGATGGGCCAGGTGTTTGTGTCGGCCACTTGGGTCGCTTAGCTTAGCCATCCAGCGACCTTGGTGCACCTCTTTTTTTCTTTGCATCATGTGTTGTTTGGGGACTATTTTTTGAAGTGCCATCCTGTCTGACACTGCAGTGCCACTCCTAGATGGGCCAGGTGTTTGTGTCGGCCACTTGGGTCGCTTAGCTTAGTCACACAGCTTCCTCATTGCACCTCTTTTTTTCTTTGCATCATGTGCTGTTTGGGGACTATTTTTTTTGAAGTGCCATCCTGTCTGACACTGCAGTGCCACTCCTTGATGGGCCAGGTGTTTGTGTCGGCCACTTGGGTCGCTTACCTTAGCCATCCAGCGACCTTGGTGCACCTCTTTTTTTCTTTGCATCATGTGCTGTTTGGGGACTATTTTTTTGAAGTGCCATCCTGTCTGACACTGCAGTGCTACTCCTAGATGAGCCAGGTGTTTGTGTCGGCTACTTGGGTCGCTTAGCTTAGTCACACAGCTACCTCATTGCACCTCTCTTTTTCTTTGCATCATGTGCTGTTTGGGGACTATTTTTTTGAAGTGCCATCCTGTCTGACACTGCAGTGCCACTCCTAGATGGGCCAGGTGTTTGTGTCGGCCACTTGGGTCGCTTAGCTTAGCCATCCAGCGACCTTGGTGCACCTCTTTTTTCTTTGCATCATGTGCTGTTTGGGAACTATATTTTTAATCTGCCATCCTGTCTGACACTGCAGTGCCACTCCTAGATGGGCCAGGTGTTTGTGTCGGCCACTTGAGTCGCTTAGCTTAGTCACACAGCTACCTCATTGCGCCTCTTTTTTTCTTTGCCTCATGTGCTGTTTGGGGACAATTTTTTTAATCTGCCATCCTGTCTGACACTGGAGTGCCACTCCTAGATGGGCCAGGTGTTTGTGTCGGCCACTTGGGTCGCTTAGCTTAGCCATCCTGCGACCTTGGTGCACCTCTTTTTTTCTTTGCATAATGTGTTGTTTGGGGACTATTTTTTGAAGTGCCATCCTGTCTGACACTGCAGTGCCACTCCTAGATGGGCCAGGTGTTTGTGTCGGCCACTTGGGTCGCTTAGCTTAGTCACACAGCTTCCTCATTGCACCTCTTTTTTTCTTTGCATCATGTGCTGTTTGGGGACTATTTTTTTTGAAGTGCCATCCTGTCTGACACTGCAGTGCCACTCCTAGATGGGCCAGGTGTTTGTGTCGGCCACTTGGGTCGCTTAGCTTAGCCATCCAGCGACCTTCGTGCACCTCTTTTTTTCTTTGCATCATGTGCTGTTTGGGGACTATTTTTTGAAGTGCCATCCTGTCTGACACTGCAGTGCCACTCCTAGATGGGCCAGGTGTTTGTGTCGGCCACTTGGGTCGCTTAGCTTAGTCACACAGCTACCTCATTGCACCTCTTTTTTTCTTTGCATCGTGTGCTGTTTGGGGACTATTTTTTTGAAGTGCCATCCTGTCCGACACTGCAGTGCCACTCCTAGATGGGCCAGGTGTTTGTGTCGGCCACTTGGGTCGCTTAGCTTAGCCATCCAGCGACCTTGGTGCACCTCTTTTTTCTTTGCATCATGTGCTGTTTGGGGACTATTTTTTTAATCTGCCATCCTGTCTGACACTGCAGTGCCACTCCTAGATGGGCCAGGTGTTTGTGTCGGCCACTTGGGTCGCTTAGCTTAGTCACACAGCTACCTCATTGCGCCTCTTTTTTTCTTTGCATCATGTGCTGTTTGGGGACAATTTTTTTAATCTGCCATCCTGTCTGACACTGCAGTGCCACTCCTAGATGGGCCAGGTGTTTGTGTCGGCCACTTGGGTCGCTTAGCTTAGTCACACAGCTACCTCATTGCGCCTCTTTTTTTCTTTGCATCATGTGCTGTTTGGGGACAATTTTTTTAATCTGCCATCCTGTCTGACACTGCAGTGCCATTCCTAGATGGGCCAGGTGTTTGTGTCGGCCACTTGGGTCGCTTAGCTTAGTCACACAGCTTCCTCATTGCACCTCTTTTTTTCTTTGCATCATGTGCTGTTTGGGG
The DNA here is from genome assembly GCF_028390025.1 of Pseudophryne corroboree. NCBI lineage: Eukaryota > Metazoa > Chordata > Amphibia > Anura > Myobatrachidae > Pseudophryne > Pseudophryne corroboree. The sequence goes on from NW_026968648.1 coordinate 59,568, forward strand.
ACTACTCTTTTGAAGTGCCATCCTGTCTGACACTGCAGTGCCATCCTGTCTGACACTGCAGTGCCACTCCTATATGGGCCAGGTGTTTGTGTTGGCAATTTGGGTCGCTTAGCTTAGCCATCCTGCGACCTTGGTGCACCTCTTTTTTTCTTTGCATTATGTGCTGTTTGGGGACTATTTTTTGAAGTGCCATCCTGTCTGACACTGCAGTGCCACTCCTAGATGGGCCAGGTGTTTGTGTCGGCCACTTGGGTCGCTTAGCTTAGTCATCCAGCGACCTCGGTGCAAATTTTAGGACTAAAAATAATATTGTGAGGTGTGAGGTGTTCAGAATAGACTGGAAATGATTGGAAATTATGGTTATTGAGGTTAATTATACTATGGGATCAAAATGACCCCCAAATTCTATTATATAAGCTGTTTTTGAGGGTTTTTTGTAAAAATACATCCGAATCCAAAACACACCCAAATCAGACAAAAAAATTTCAGGGAGGTTTTGCCAAAACGCGTCCGAATCCAAAACACGGCCGCGGAGCCGAATCCAAAACCAAAACACAAAACCCGAAAAATGTCCGGTGCACATCACTAAATAATACCTGTATAAATTAGGGATGAGCGGGTTCGGTTCTCTGAGAACCGAACCCTACCGGACTTCACACTCTGAGCCCGGTTCCAAGTCAGGCTCAGGTTTTCCCGCCTGACTCGGAAACCCGAACGAGACAAAACGTCATCATCCCGTTGTTAGATTCTCGCGGGATTTGGACTTCATATAAGGAGCCGCGCGTCGTGGCCATTTTCACTCCAGTCTCGGAGAGTGTAGTGAGAGGACGTGTCTCCGTCCTCAGTGTCTGTGTGGGGGTGGGAAAGTGGGGTGGCGATTATAGTGCTGTGTTGTGCTGCTCAGTCCAGTCCAGTTTAGTCAGTGTCTTATGCTGCATCAGTCCAGCCAGTCACAGTGTTGGTGTCCTCTGCTGCTTTATGTCCCCAGTGCTGCTGGCTGCTGTATAAGTCCCTTGCATTTTTGCTGTGTTGTCTTGCATCAGACCAGGGGTAGTGTCTTGTGCAGCATCAGTCCAGTGACCAGTCACAGTGGTGGTGTCCTCTGCTGCCATATATCCAGTGTAGCTGTAAAAGTCCCTTTCAGTGGTGCTGTGTTGTCCTGCATTAGACCAGGGGAAGTGTCTTGTGCAGCATCAGTCCAGTGACCAGTCACAGTGGTGGTGTCCTCTGCTGCCATATATCCAGTGTTACTGCCGTATAATTCCTGTGATACTGGCGTATAATTCCCGTGATATTGCCGTATAATTCACGTGATACTGTCGTATAATTCCTGTGATATTGACGTATAATTCCAGTGATGTTGCCATATGATTCCCGTGATACTGCCGTATAATTCCTGTGATATTGCCGTATAATTCTCGGAATACTGGCGTATAATTCTTATGACATTGCCGTATAATTCCTGTGATATTGCCATATAATTCTGGGAATACTGGCGTATAATTCCCGTGATACTGGTGTACAATTCCTGTGATATTGCAGTATAATTCCCATGATACCGCCGTATAATTCCAGTTATCCTGCCGTATAATTCCATATAATTCCGTATAAATCCAGTCCAGTGGTGCTGCCATATAAATTCAGTGGTGCTGTCCTGTGCTGTATTTAATTTACTCCAAACAAAGGAGTTATTAATATTTAATACAACATCATTTTTACAGGGTTTGCCCTGTGAGGTGTAGGGGTACGCTCTCTTGTGCCGCATATTGTGTTATATAACTCCAGAAAAATAATGGAGAACAAACATTTGGAGGATAAAATAGGGAAAGATCAAGAACCACTTTCTCCTAGTGCTGAAGCTGCTGCCACTAGCCATGACATAGACGATGAAATGCCATCAACGTCGTCTGCCAAGGCCGATGCCCATTGTGATAGAAGAGGGCATGTAAAATCCAAAAAGCCAAAGTTCAGTAAAAAGACCCAAAAAAAGAAATTGAAATGGTCTGAGGAGAAATGTAAACTTGCCAATATGCCATTTACGACACGGAGTGGCAAGGATCAGCTGAGGCCCTGGCCTATGTTCATGACTAGTGGTTCAGCTTCACATGACGATGGAAGCCCTCATAACTGAGGCCTTGACACTTATGTTGGTGTTAGATGTGCGTCCGGTATCCGCCATTAGTGCAGTGATTTGGACGTATAATTATTAATTACAGTGATCTTGCCAATTAATTACAGTGATTTGGACTTATAAATCCAGTGATTTGGATGTAGAATTCGAGTTGGAATTGTTTGTGTCGCTTGGCTTAGTCATACAGCTACCTCATTGCACCTCTTCGACATCTTTGCATGAGGTTCTGTTTGGTGCCTAGTTTTTGAAAAGTGCCATCATGTCTGACACTGCCATATGAGTCCAGGGGTACTGCTGTATTAGTCCTGGGGTACTGCCGTATAAGTTCACCAATTGCAATTCTTTTTAGAAATGACAGGGGCATGCTGGAGATGCTGTCAGTGGATTTAACAATTGCGGTCCACTCTCGACATTCAGCCACTGCGTGACACTACTAGATGGGCCAGGTGGTTGTGTAGCTTAGCTTAGTCATACAGCAACCTTGATGCACCTTTTTTTCTTCTTTGCATCATGTGCTGTTTGAGCCTTTTTTTGATATCTGCCCTCCTGTCTGCCACTGCAGTGCCACTCCTACATGGGCCAATTGTTAGTGTCGCTTGGCTTATTCATACAGCTACCTCATTGCACCTCTTCTACATCTTTGCATGAGGTGCTGTTTGGGGCCTAGTTTTTGAAAAGTGCCATCCTGTCTGACACTGCAGTGCCACTCCTAGATGGGCCAGGTGTTTGTGCCGCATACTTGTGTCGCTTAGCTTGGTCATACAGCCACCTCGGTGCATCTTTTAGGCCTAAAAACAATATTGTGAGGTGTGAGGTGTTCAGAATAGACTGGAAATGAGTGGAAATGAATGCTATTGAGGTTAATGATACCGTAGGAGCAAAATTACCCCCAAATTCTGTAATTTTAGCTGTTTTTATGTTTTTTCGAAAATCGTCCACATCCAAAACCAAAACCAAAACACAAAAGAAGGTTTTGTCAAAACCAAGCCAAAACCAAAACACGAAAATGGAATTAGAACCAAAACCAAAACACGAAAAGTGTCAGCCGCACATCTCTAGTATAAATGGTGAGTTCTGATATCATTGCTTACCATCGGTGAGTTATAATGTCATCACTGCAGTAGAAACTTGTGTATTATGAGAAATAAATAATATACTCTTTACTTATGACTAGTATTGTCAATGATCAACAAAATGCACAGTGGTTGGCATTGGTGCCTCACAGAACTTGGGTCACGAGTTCATGAACAGGGTCTTATATAGGTGGTTTTGTATGTTCTCCAAGGTTTGTGTGTTTTTTCCCCAGGTGCCTCTGTTTTTTCCCACACTCCAAAAACATACTGGTTGGTTAATTGGCTGCTGTGAGTGAAAAATATTCTTTAAGCATTGGTCTACGTAATTAGTGGTGCTATACAAATAATAATAATAATAATAATAATAATAAACAGGATTTTAATACCTACCGGTAAATCCTTTTCTCCTAGTCCGTAGAGGATACTGGGCTCCACTTCAGTACCATGGGGTATAGACGGTTCCGCAGGAGCCATGGGCACTTTAAGACTTTTATAGAGTGTGAACTGACTCCTCCCTCTTTGCCTCTCCTCCAGATCTCAGTATAGGAACTGTGCCCAGGGAGACGGACATGTCGAGGAAAGGATTTACTTTAAAGTTAACGGTGAGATTTACACAAGCTCACACTTCAACCATGCCGCACAACATGGTATTCAACAAAACACATGCCAACAGCATGAACATTACATCAAACATGCTGAAAACATTTTTAACAAAATAATAACTGCAGGTAAAGTACGCACACAATATCTTCATTACAGTGACTATTGGCCTCTTGGAGAATACGGAGCTCCATAATTGACATCCATTGTAGCCGTTTCATATTCATGCCATAAGAGACACTTATATCCTGAGACTTCTTAGGTGTGATTTGTGTAATTTATCAATTCATTTATTTGAATACTATTTTAATTATCCAATTAATGATGTATTAAAAATAATGTTATTTATTTTACATGTTGGCTCTCTTACCATTATTAATTCCTGACATACAGCGCAGCCGTTCTGTTTTCTTCTAAATTACGCACTGGGTTGGGTGCCCAGCATCCTCTACGGACTAGGAGAAAAGGATTTACCGGTAGGTATTAAAATCTTGTTTTCTCATACATCCTAGTGGATGCTGGGGTCCACTTCAGTACCATGGGGTTATACCAAAGCTCCAGTACGGGCGGGACAGTGCGGATGACCCTGCAGCACCGACTGACCAACCTGTAGGTCCTCATCGGCCAAGGTGTCAAACTTGTAAACTTAGCAAACGTGTTTGCCCTTGACCAAGTACCTGCTTGGCAAAGTTGTAATGCCGAGACCCCCCGGGCAGCCGCCCAGGACGAGCCCACCTTTCTAGTAGAATTCACCGAATTCGGTATCAGCAATCCTGCCATGGAATGAGCGTGCTGAATTGTACCTCTGATCCAGCGCGCAATAGTCTGCTTAGAAGCAGGACACCCAATCTTGTTGGGAGCATGCAGGACAAACAGAGCTTATGTTTTCCTTATCCGAGCTGTTTTAGCAACATAGATTCTGAAAGCCCCAACCACAGCTAGGGACTTCGAACCAGCGATGGTGTCAGTATTCACTGGCACCACAATAGGCTGGTTTATATGGAAAGAAAAAAACACCTTTGGAAGCAATTGTTGACGAGTTCGTAACTCAGCTCTATCTTCATGGAGAACCAAGTATGGCTCTTGTGAGACAAGGCTTCTAACTCAGACACCCTTCTTGCGGATGCCAAGGCCAACAGCATGACCACTTTCCAAGTGAGAAATTTCAACTCAATCTCCCAGAGAGGTTCATACCAATCTGATTGAAGGAATCGCAACACCACGTTAAGATCCCATGGTGCCACAGGAGGCACACATGGAGGTTGGATGTGTAATACCCCCTTCACGAATGTCTGAACTTCTGGAAGGGAGGCCAATTGTTTCTGAAAGAAAACGGACAAGGACAAAATCAGGACCTTGATTGAACCCAATCGTAGGCTCACATCCACACTTGCCTGGAGAAAATGGAGAAACGTCCTAACTGAAACTCTTCCATTGCAGCCTTCTTGGTTTCACACCAAGACACATATTTTCTCCAAATACGGTGTAATGTTTAGACGTTACTCCCTTCCTGGCCTGAATAAGAGTGGGAATGATTTTTTTTTTTGGAATACCTTTTCGGGCTAGGATTCGGTGCTCAGCAGCCATGCCATCAAACGTAGCCTTAGTAAGTCTTGATACACGCACGGCCCCTGCTGCAGCAGGTCCTCGCGGAGAGGAAAAGGCCGAGGATCTTCTATGAGCAACTCCTGAAGATCTGGATACCAAGCCCTCCTTGGCCAGTCTGGGACAATGAGGATCGCTCGAACTCTTGTTCTTCTTATGATTTTGAGAACTTTCGGAGTGGAAGTGGAGGGAAGACATATACCGACTGAAACACCCACTGGGTCACTAGTGCATCCACTGCTATTGCTTGAGGGTCTCTTGACCTGGAACAATATGTCTGAAGCTTCTTGTTGCGACAAGACACCATCATGTCTATTTGAGGAATTCCCCAAAGACCTGTCAACTCTGCGAAGACTTCTTGGTGGAGGCCCCACTCTCCTGGATGGAGATCGTGTCTGCTGTGGAAGTCTGCTTCCCAGTTGTCCACTCTCAGAACGAAAATTGCAGACAGCATTTGCATGTCTTTCTGCCCAGAGGAGGATCTTTGACACCTTTGCCATTGCCGCTCTGCTTTTCGTTCCGCCCTGACGGTTTATGTATGCGACTGCTGTTACATTGTCCGACTGGATCTGCACGGGTTGATCTTGAAGAAGATGTACCGCTTGTAGAAGGCCGTTGTAAATAGCTCTCAACTCCAGAACGTTTATGTGAAGACAAGCTTCTTGACTTGACCATCTTCCTTGGAAGCTCTCCCCCTGTGTGACTGCTCCACAGCCTCGGAGACTTGCATCCGTGGTCACCAGGATCCAGTCTTGAATCCCGAACCTGCATCCCTCTAGGACAGGCTTTTTCAACCAGTGTGCCGTGGCACACTAGTGTGCCGCGACCAGTTGCAAGGTGTGCCGCGGAGCCAGAACAGCTTCCTGTACCTTCAGAGTGAACTGTTGGCGTGGGATCTTCTTAGAGGATCAGTCATGCTCCGGCCGTGACCTATGCCTTGATGACGCGGCGGTGTGATATCATAGGTCACGGCCGCTGCGTCTCACCACCCAGCCAGCCCACCCGCCTGTATACACATCTTCCAGCTCCCACTTGCAACCGCAGCTTTCCTTGCCCACCCACATCCACACCTGCCCGACTGCCCGCTGCTCAGTATTCGCAGCACTCCACTATGAACAACCCCCGCCACTGTGAGACAGGGAGGAGGACCGCTGACAGGAAGGGACTAATATTTGTTATGTTATTTCTCCTGTGTGGAGCAATAGGATTTATGGATTTATGGGGGGAACAATGTGAATAATTCATGTGGGGAGCAATAAGGTTTATGTGGGGAGAAATGTGATTGATTTATGTGTGAGCAACATGATTTACTGTATGTGGGGAGCAATGTGATTAATTTATGTGGGGAGCAATGGGATTTATGTAGGGAGCAACATGAATTATGTGGGGAGCAATGTGATTGTTTTTCCTGTGTAGGCCAATGTATGTGTGGATTCTTTTTTTACTGTGAGGGCCAATGTGTGTGTTTTTGTTTTTTTCTGTGGGGAACTGATGGTGTGCCTTGGCAATTTTAAAATATTGTTCGGTGTGCCGCGAGTAAAAAAAGGTTGAAAATCACTGCTCTAGGAGGTGAGAACTGTGTAGCCACCACAGGAGCGAAATTCTGGCTTTGGATGACAGGATTATCCTCTGAAGCATGTGTAGATGGGATCCGGACCACTTGTCAAATAGGTCCCACTGGAATACTCTGGCATGGAATCGGCCAAACTGTATGGCCTCGTAGGCCGCTACCATCTTCCCCAACAACCGAATGTATTGATGAATCGACACTCTTGGTGGTTTTAGACTTTGTTTGACCATTCTCTGGATTTCCAGAGCCTTTTCTATTGGAAGAAATACCCTCTGTACTTCTGTGTCCAGTATCATCCCCAGAAAGGACAATCTTGTCATCGGTTTCAAATGTAACTTTGGAATAACTTATGATCCAACCGTGATGTTGAAGTACTGTCAGGGAGAATGCCATGTTCTGCACCAACTTTTCCCTGGATCTCGCTTTTATCAGGAGATCTTCCAGGTCAGGAATTATATTGACTCCTTGCTGTCGAAGAAGGACCATCATCTCCTACCATCACCTTGGTGAAAACTCTCAGTGCCGTGGAAGGTCCGACGGCAACGCCTGATATTGGTAATGACAATTCTGTATTGCGAATCTCAGATAAGCTTGATGTGGAGGATAAATGGGAATGTGTAAGTAGGCATCTTTTATGTCTACTGACACCATGAAGTCCCCCTCCTCCAGACTGGAAACCACTGCCTTCAGAGATTCCATCTTGAACTAGAACCTTTGCGGGTATACAGGTTTAGAATCGGTATGACCGAGCCGTCCGGCTTCAGAACCATGAATAGCGTTGCAACAAGGGTTGTAACAAGGGAACCAGGACAAAAACTTGATCCTTACATAATTTTTGTATTGCTGCTGCCACCACTTCCCTGTCTGGGATAAAAGCTGGTGAGGTCGATTTGAAAATACGGCCTGGGGAAATGTCTTGAAACTCCAGTTTGTACCCGTGGGACTATATTTGTATGACCCACGGGTCTAGGCCAGATTGAACCCAGAACTGACTGAAGAGTTTCAGACGTGCCCCCACCTGAGTGGACTCCCGCAAGGGAGCCCCAGCGTCATGCTGAAGATTTGGCAGAAACAGAGGTTGATTTCTGATCCTGTGATCCTGGAGACACAAAGAAAGGGGAACCTTTACCCTTTTTTGTAATTTTTGGGCCGAAATGACTGCATCTGAGAGGGATGTGTCTTTTTCACCGGCGCAGGAGCAATAGGCAAGAATGTCGACTTACCTGCAGTAGCCGCAGAAACTAAAGCATCCAGCCCATCTCCAAATAAGGACTCACCTTAATACGGGAGAGCCTCCATATTCCTTTTAGAATCTGCATCAGCATTCCATTGGCGAATCCACACCGTCCTCCGTGCTGAGATTGCCATGGTGGCGGCTCTTGATCCCAAGAGACCAATATCTCTCATGGTTTCTAGCATGTACGCAGCAGCGTCTTTGATATGACCTAACGTTAGGAGTATCTCATCTCTATTGTGTCAATGTCTGATGACAAGTTTTCTGACCACTTTTCAATAGCACCACTCACCCATGCACAGGCAATGGTAGGCCTGAGTAGTGTCCCATTGGCCACATCAATAGATTACAACGTAGTCTCCAACTTGCGGCTTGCCGGAACCTTAAGTGAAGCCGTCTCAGGCGCAGGGAAAGACACCTTTTTTCTTTAACCGTGACAGGGCACTGTCTGAAATGGGGGGTGACTCCCACCTTTTCCTGTCATCTGCATGGAAAAAACTAAGCTGCCTGACTTCTTTTGGGAATCTGAAAATGTATTTTCGGGTTAAACCAGACTCCCTCCAAGAGACTGTTCAGCTCATGAGGTGGAGGGAAAGTTACATTACTTCTTTACTAAAGTAAGCCTGCTCCTGTGGTAAAGGAGGGGCCCCCGTAACTTCTAATACCTCCTTTATAGCTAAAAACATGTTTTTAATGTTTTTCGCTAACTTAGGACCTATTCCCCTGGAATCACTACTGTCGACACAGGAATCAGCGTCAGTGTCGGTATCATTTCATACTACTTGTGCAAATGTTTATGTGACCCAGAAAGGTCCCCTGTGGATGAAAGGCAGAACTATTAAAAATCACTTCTTCAACAGATTCAGTTTTCTGCAATGAGACTCAGACTTATCCAATCTCTTACTGATATGATTCACACTATCACGTAAATCTTTCACCCAGTCAGGCTCTTGGTGTCACATTACAACTCTGTGTCCCTAACATGGCTCCCACAGAGGAAGAGCTCCCTGCCTCAAACATGTCACACACGTGCACAATCACACCACAGACACTCCGGGGCTTATAGGGGCAGACCCACAGTAAAATCTGTCAGAGGGACACAGAAAGGAAATGCCAGTCCACAAATCAGCGCTTAAATAAAAAATCCCTGTGTCGTGTACTTTGTACAAAGATACTTTTCGCTCTATATATATTGTGAATAACAGGTTAAAATACCACAATATACACTTCCCCCACTTTTTTTCACTCTGATACTAAAATCATAAGTTGAGAGGAGGATCAGCGTTTCTTCCCTTGCTTTTTGCTGTAAGAAAATGACGCTGAACAGTGTGCTGGCTGCCTAAGGAAGAATCCCAGCCCCCTGCAATGGCGCATTTTTCCTCAGCAAACACGAGGTAATATTTATACTGGCGGGGTTGTAGGATTGTGCCGTTGCCCAATATGCTACCTTTTTGCCAGTCAGAGTAGGGTTTCATGCTTTCAAGGGCGCTCTGCGCCCTGCACCCTGCTGTGCGCTGTGAATGGATAGCATGTCCGCGCAGAGTTCCCGCTCGCTGCGCGGTACCTTGAGCCGTCACGATGACCGGAGGTCCCTCTTGCAGATCTCCGGTAATAATACTCACGCGTCTTCTGACTTCTGTCTCTGTTAGGGGGGTGACGGCGTGCTGTGGGAGTGAGCGCATAGCCGCAGTTTGTGTTCAGTTCCCTTCAGGAGCTAATGGTGTCCTGTCAGCAAGAAGCAGAGCCATGAAACTATTCAGGAAGTTGGTTCCTACTTCTTCCCCCTAAGTCCCACGAAGCAGGGAGACTGTTGCCAGCAGTCTCCCTGAAAATAAAAAACCTAACATAAAGTCTTTCAGTGAAACTCAGTAGAGCTCCCTGGAGTGCTACCAGTCTGCCTGGGCCCTTTTTCTAAACTGAGGTCTGGAGGAGGGGCATAGAAGGAGGAGCCAGTTCACACTCTAGAAAAGTCTTAAAGTGTCCATGGCTCCTGCGGAACTGTCTATACCCCATGGTACTGAAGTGGACCCCAGCATCCTCTAGGACATATGAGAAATAATAATAATAATAATAATAATAATTAGTTTACAACTAACCTTTAGTTCTATACTAAAGGTTACCTGTATAAATCAACCTTTGGTCTTGTGCAGGGATGAGCAATAAACCCACGGTCTTATGCCTTTATATGGTCATGGATGCTTCTGCATCTACTAGAATCCTTCTCATTTACAATAGGGTATATACTGTATTGTTCCACCCAGTGGCAGCTCCAGAGGTGGGGCTGCAGTGCAGTCTAAAATTCAAATAGAGGAGACACACCAACTGCCAAAATTCAAATAGGGTAGTCACCAACTGCCACCCCAAACTGTCTCACTGGCAGTTGGTGTGACTCCCTTATTTGAATTTTGGATTGCGCTGCAGCCCCACCTCTGGAGCCGCCCCTGGTCCGACTCCCAGCCATTTACAGCTTTTGCATTTGTATGACAACGGAAGTGCTGCATATTGACAGAGTTTAGTAACTAGTAAGCCAGATAAGTATGTGTTAAACACGTGAAAAGGAACATCCTGCTGATGGAGCACAGTGGATGAATTAAACCTGTGGGAACATGAAACAACAATTTGGCCCAAGATCTGCATCCACAAAAAGTCAAATACAGTACTGTATATATACACATAGGAAGGCATGGCTTGGGAAGACAAATGTGAAATGTGTACTATGAGATTAGAGTGGAACTCTCTCCAATAAAATGACTAAATGAGTGATAAATTAGACATTGAATACCATTGCGTTGTGCAAATTATACTAGATTATATAATTTTCTGAAGTTTTCCTCTCCAAGATTAGAGGCTAGATTTAAATATTTTTTTTAATTAAATGTTTAATTTTAATATGTAATAAAAGGCATCTTAACATGTATAACTATACTTAAGGTCAATAAGCTTTGCCTAAAACTTCTAAAAATAAATAAAAATGGAGGTGTTTCCCTGGCAACCAATCAGATTCTAGCTATCATTTTTCTTGTGTAGTTTATAAAGTGATTGCTGATTGGTCGCTATGGGGAACATGTCTACTTTTTTACATCACAATAGTAGGTATACTACTACCAACCTATGAGCTTTATTTCCTCAGTGATAATAGCATATGTGATATACTATGTAGCGACATTCTGTGACAGATATGCAATAAATTCTGCTCCATTTCTATGAGGCTCCTTGTATAGGACAGCCACCAGTCCCTTTACCTCCGTACGTCAATTTGATGATTTTGTAGTTAGATGGGAATATCACTAATTTAATTCTTGTGCATTTTTACTGTTGGATCTGAGGAAGGACGAGAAGAAAAGTGAAACCTGTCATCTGTGATTTGCATTGGATACTACGAACACTGACTTTCTTCCCACAACTGAAAGATTCATTTACATACAGGCTGTCCAACCTGCGGCCCTCCAGCTGTTGTGAAACTACACATCCCAGCATGCCCTGCCACAGTATTAGCATTTCCTGACAGCAAACTGTGGCAGAATATGCTGGGAATTGTAGTTTCACAACAGCTGGAGGGCCGCAGGTAGGACAGGCCTGATCTACAACATGCCACTGAAAAATGTGGCTTCATGGAAAGGCAATGCACCATTGTGATTAAGTGCTAAGACTGACTGTGGTTGCACAACAGTAGTGATCGGGATTGTGCACATGGGTAATCTTATGTTTAATTATTGTTGTTTTTGTGAAGTGAACAGTGAAAAAAACTGGATGCTTCACATCTTAGATGTCCCTTTAGCACCAGCATCAATTGAATTTCGCCCCGCAATCTCCCGTCACTTAAGACGGTAGATTGGGCACGATATAACAATTGAATTACCCCCAATAGCTTAGTGAGGCCTCTGTTCCGGGGGTCGTGGCCTAAATACAGGGGGATGGCTACACCCCCCCTGGAAAAATAAATACTATGGGTGTCGCCACAAAGTTTTGCAAAGAGTACATCTGTCCCCCTCAACAGCTGATCCAGGCCCCACCAACATGCCATGGCACCGGACATCAGTATCCGCCCCACCCCCATTTGGCACACCTGATGACACTGCTCCTGTCATAAGCGCTCCTGTTCTCGCTAACATAATCACATGAAAGGTTGCTATACTCATTTTCTGAAATACTCAATACTGCTGTGAAAATGCTTATGATCTGATACAGATTGTTCTATCCCAACCACATAAAAGCAGGATACATACAGAAATGCAGTGACTAAAAAAACGTGATCAGATTCTAGTCAAATTCACCTTAGACAGAGAATGACGAAGAGACAGATGGAAAGATGTCCCAATGCAATTAAATAATCTAATTATGTGATAACTGCACCTCAGATATCACAACCCCGTTGCAGGTATTAATAATGTTAATCAGATGACCCAGCCTGCTCATGTGGAGGTAAAATATCCATGCACTGAAATTTATATAGAATTAATTTCCAGTGTTACAATAAAGACTTCATTATGCCATAATATATGTGTGGATGAAAGTGACTACAATTTAAATCTATTACATTCACCTAAACTATTGTCAATGCTCTCAGTAATAAAGCCATATTTAAAATATAAGAAAACAAATCTGTATTTCAAAGAGAGTAAGAGCTGTACAGTAAGAAAATGAATGAGGCACTAATGCCAGTGGTGAAAGATAGCACTGCCTGTTTATATAGAATCATTTATACCTTTTGTTGTTGTTTTTTCTTTTTTTTTAAGATGCATTTTATCATCAACTGTACAGTGTAAATCAATTCATTTGAATTCCATTACCTAACCCTCAGTTCCACTTAATCCCTGGCTCTTGATTATTCATGCTTGCTTGCCAATGTGTGACTGTCTCATGTACATGTTGCCATTATAGTACAAGTGCTTTCAGGAAATACAAACAAGATGTAAGGGGGCAAAAAGACACTATTATAATGCTACTGTTACAAGGGAAGATGTATCGGCTATTCCGGTCTATCCTGAAAACCCCACGCTCTCAGAGACAATGGGTGTTCTAAAGACTGTAATCAGACAAGAAGAGGCAACACCCAAGCAAACAGGTGTTTGTTGCTTTTTATAAACAGAGACTTGATGGACAGTGGTATTTATTTTGCAAAGCTCAGGTGTTCCTGCACATAGGGGTATTTGGACACCCTCCAAGCTCAAATATCTCTCTATCCCCTGAGGACAATATACTTTGTAGCTCTTCTCAGCTTTATTTCAGCGCATCTAGATTTTCTTGAAAAGGATTCTCCCATCCTCATACTGTATATATATATATATATAAGCTCTATAGACTTTTCAAGGAGGTTAGTAGTTATTATAAGTAATAATGAAATTCCTATGCTCTATAGAAGAACCAAAAGCCTGATTTGTTATTTATAAAACTGTACTTTTTGTAATAGGGTAAAGTTAGAAACATAACCTGGAAGTTATTTCCTTGAGCCTTCAGCTGTTCAGAGGCTGTAATTATTATGTGAGTTCATGGAAGCACCTGGTTGGAGGCAGGGTCTAGCGTGACAGGTATAGAGTATGCTGTAATCAAAGACAACCTGTCAGATGCAGTTGCCTCACATGATATGTTCCCTGTGAACCCAGCTGACACAGATAAATGAGAGTATGTTCATCTGTGTACTCTCTGAAGATGTTTTTTTTTTTTTTTTTTTTTGCTGTTGCACTGAAAGAGTCAGGTTTGGTGTAAACTGTAAAATTAAATTATCATCTAAATAATCTGAATTTGCAGAGTTCCAAGGACACAATGACCACCAAGGATGCTCAACAGCAGTTATGTATCTATATTGGTTGTAGGGTGTGTGGTGTGCACCATACATGCCTACCTGACCCTCTCCATGAGGGAGAAAATGCTCTGTTCCTGGACTTTCCTAGTAATGTATGATTGCCATCACCTGTGGTGAAACACCTTTCTTATCAATTAACTAGCTCACCACAGGTGATGGCAATCATACATTACCAGGAAAGTCCAGGAACAGGGCATTTTCTCCCTCATGGAGAGGGTCAGGTAGGCAAGTATGGTGTGGACGGAACCCTGGGCCTGGGGCCCCACACTGCACTCACTGCACCCAGAAGTTATCACCTCTGTCCTGCTGCCACTGCGCCCTCATTCCACTTATATCTTTGGAAATACAGTGCTGGCACCACATTCTGCAGAAAATCCCGGATTACTGGGCAGTTGCAGAGTTTCTGTGATGATCTGCACATGCTCCAGTGTAATTTTTTTCCCTTTTTTGGGGGAGTGCCTACCTGACCCTCTCCATGAGGGAGAAAATGCTCTGTTCCTGGACTTTCCTGGTAATGTATGATTGCCATCACCTGTGGTGAGCTAGTTAATGGATAAGAAAGGTGTTTCACCACAGGTGATGGCAATCATACATTACCAGGAAAGTCCAGGAACAGAGCATTTTCTCCCTCATGGAGAGGGTCAGGTAGGCAAGTATGGAGTGGGGGCCACATCCATTTGCATAAGGGTCCTTAACGCCCTTTCTCGGTAGGTAGTAGAGTTGAACCTCAAACTAATGATGACAGTCTTTTAAAAAAATAAAGAGCAATTTAGCAAAAGTATTAGCTATTGATACCACAGAACATTCTGGTACATAAGAGGAAAGAACCAGGGGCGTGATTCTGTGCTGGACCCTGCTGCAACTGCTGTTGCGTCTGTTGCCGGAGTTGCGGCTGCAATAATATGCTAATGCTAGTATCAGCCCATCTCCTGATGTAGATGCCTGCATGCAACTGGCAAGCACTGCCACGCCCCATGACATACCACCATCTAAGCACCGTCGGCACTTTCACCAGCACTATAGCAGGTGCAGTGTCTCCTATAGCTGTGGCTGTGCACTTGGGAACACAGCCACCCTCACTGACACACCGCAGCGCTAACATAACATGCCCAGCCTATGACACATAGGGGGTCATTCCCAGTTAATCGCATTGTCGCCGCCCACTGGGGAGTGTATTTTCGTTTTGCAGAAGTGCAAACGCATGTGCAGCAGAGCGCCTGCAAAATCTTTTTGTGCAAAACAAGACCAGCCCTGTACTTACTCTTGGTGTGCGTTGATTCTAACGACGGAGGGACGGCTTTTGACGTCACACACCCGCCCAGCGAACGCCCAGCCACGCCTGCGTTTTTTCTGCCACGCCTGCATTTTTCTAAGCACTCCCTGAAAATGGTCAGTTGACACGCAGAAACGCCCCCTTCCTGTCAATCTCCTTGCGGCCGGCTGTGCGATTGGAATCGTCGCTAGAACAAGTGCAAAACCACAATGGACTTTGTATCCATACGATGAGCATTGTGGAGCATACGCATGCGCATATTAGCCGATTTTTCACTGATCGCTATGCAGCGAACAACCGCAGCTAGCGATCATAGGCAAACGCAGGGGGGGTTTCCGGTTGCACAGAAACCCCCCTCATCTTGGCAAGTGGCTCAAATGATGACAACAATGGTCATGATAAATAATACTATTACTAGAACTGCCGCCACATCATGCAGTTTTTGGGACAGCAGAGCTGCTGCACATGCCCAGATGCCCAGTGGTAGCAGCTTCTTCTACCAAGTTTGCTGTGTGTGTGGATCTGAGTCCTCAATCAGTGCACTGACCCAGAGTGTAGCTACCAGGAAGAAGAGACAGGAGCCTTACAATGAGGTAGGAGAATGTGTTCTTAGAAAGTGCAGTACTGGTTCTATTATGTTTGTGTATTTATTCATTATGGTATGTTTAACCGTTTTCTGACCACTTATTTCTATTATTTAAGTATGTTTGATACAGCCTATACTAGAGACCATCCAGGGTTAAATATATATACTGTATTCCATACAGTATACACAGACTCTCCAACATGACCCGCCCCACTAGGTACAAAATGCTCTGTTTCTGGACTTCCCTCTTCATTTATGATTTCCATCACCTTTGTTGAACTAGTTAAATGATAAAAAAGCTGTTTCTTCACAGGTGATGGCAATAATAAATTAAGAGGGAAGTCCAGAAACAGAGCATTTTGTACCTAGTGGGGCGGGTCATGTTGGAGGGTATGTATACAGTGTATAAAAAGACCAATGTTCAGAGTCGTTACTAGGTTCTTCTGCCGCTCCCCCAGACTCCTGCACTTTCTCCAATGTTCTGCAGAGTGGGAAATTGTGGACTGCATTTGTAACCCCCCCTCTAGAAATCCTGCGTTTGCCACTGCTAGCGACCAACTCAGAATGACCCCCTAAGTACTGTATTTCTGTGTTCACTTCTAGACTCCTCCCAGTCACCGTCTGTCCCGATGGCAGCAGTGCCTTTTGTGCATACATTCAGTGTGATGCTTTGAGGGTTTTCTGAATGTTTTTCACATGCGTATTTGTAAATAATCATTCAGCTATGTGACCATTGGCATTGTGTGCTGATTACATGGCGCTCTGAACCAGGCCATAGATCTCAGGAGAAGTATTTACATAGATAAAGAACTGGTAAAAAAAAATGATGGTAAAGGTTGGTTATCAGTGGTGGCTCCTGCCTGTGGGCTGCAGCGCACACCACACATTGCATGGGGAGGTAAGGGGGGGGCTGGTTAGCACATATAAACATACATGTAATTATGTGCCGGCTGCCTGTTCCCAGGAAGCAGCATTCGGTTTCACTTCTCCTTCTAAGCCCGCCCCCAAACTTGTGTGAAACTAGTCAGTGGGAATCTGGGGGTGTGCTTAGAAGGAGTAGTGGAGTCAAATGTTGCTGCGTCCTGGGAACAGCGGCTGTGAAAGGCACCTCACTGCTGATCCCCGGGGACAAGAAGCTCTCCCCATGCAATGTGTGATGTGCGCTGGTAATTATATTAAACATATTCAGAGTCAGACTGGGCCTTTGTTTTTAGTAGTATTTCATAGAGATTGCTACTGGGATAAGGCCTAAACAATAAGGTGTCATATACGCTGATTACAGTGAGTTTTGCAAGGTTATTTATCACAGAGCAGGATAGTAGCTTACTGTAAAAGGACATGGGAGAATTGTAAAGGGATTACAGGCGGCTCTTTGGATATACCATACCTCCCTACATTGGGAGATGATAAGGAGGAATTCCCTGGCGCGGCGAAGCTGCGCTTGGCCAAAAAGGGGCATGACCTATAGTAAAGGGGGCGTGACTTAATGTGGGTGCCGCGATTGTGAGCCACGCCCCCATTTTTCATCACTATGGGGGCATGGCCAGTGCTCTGTGTGCTGCTGGCATGTCCCCAGTCCCTCTGACAGTCCCTCTGACTTCCGTGAATACACCCTGTGCGCATGCGCACAGTGTCTATTCACCGCTGCTCTGCTAAAAGCAGTGACTGACAGGAGCCCCCCAACTGCCCCCCCCCACACACAGTGGGACACTGAGACCTATGGGTGGGACAGTCCCAAAAAAACAGGACTGTCCCGCAAAATCGGAACAGTTGGGAGGTATGGATGCACTTTCTTTTTGTTGGCAGAGTATTGCGGTGCTTGGTGTAGTGACATTAGTCCACACACTAATGAGTTAACCAGCAATACAGGTTTATTTTGGTATATACACAAGTGACTTGAATTGTACTGTTATACTGAGTAGCTGTCCCTTTATAGTATACAGAGTTACACAGTGCTTATAGCGGTACTTATAGGATGTGGCTGCGGTATGTCAGTAGGGGTTTGTCTCTGGTGGTGAGGGATGGAGGACTGCACAGCCGTGCAGTCTGACTCCCGCTGTGAAGGGAATACACTGCCTGGTTCCTTAATAGCACCGGCAGCGTAGTACATGCAGGAACGCTGATGTGTGTCTCTCTCTCTCTCCGTACACTGAGCTCCCGGTCTTAGCTCACACAGACTCTCTCTGTCACTAAGATGGAGGAACGGACCTGGCACTAGGAGATAAACACTAGGGGATGCGCCCATGTGATCCTCTGGTACAGGAGACAGGCACAGAGCATACCATTTACCAACACTTTTACCATGAACATGGGGGGTAATTCCAAGTTGATCGCAGCAGGAAATTTTTTAGCAGTTGGGCAAAACCATGTGCACTGCAGGGGAGGCAGATATAACATTTGCAGAGAGAGTTAGATTTGGGTGGGTTATTTTGTTTCTGTGCAGGGCAAATACTGGCTGCTTTACTTTTACACTGCAATTTAGATTGCAGATTTAACTCACCACACGCAAATCTATCTCTCTCTGCACATGTTATATCTGCCTCCCCTGCAGTGCACATGGTTTTGCCCAATTGCTAAAAAAAAATCCTGCTGCGATCAATTTGGAATTACCCCCTATGGGGGTAATTCCAAGTTGATCGCAGCAGGATTTTTTTTAGCAATTGGGCAAAACAAAGGGGGTCATTCCGAGTTGTTCGCTCGTTATATTTTTCTCGCAACGGAGCGATTAGTCGCTAATGCGCATGCGCAATGTCCGCAGTGCGACTGCGCCAAGTAAATTTGCTATGCAGTTAGGTATTTTACTCACGGCATTACGAGGTTCTTTCTTCGTTCTGGTGATCGTAATGTGATTGACAGGAAGTGGGTGTTTCTGGGCGGAAACTGGCCGTTTTATGGGTGTGTGCGAAAAAACGCTACTATTTCTGGGAAAAACGCGGGAGTGACTGGAGAAACGGAGGCGTGTCTGGCCGAACGCTGGGAGTGTTTGTGACGTCAAACCAGGAACGAAACTGACTGAACTGATCGCAGTTGCCGAGTAAGTGTGGAGCTACTCAGAAACTGCTAAGAAGTGTCTATTCGCAATTTTGCTAATCTTTCGTTCGCAATTTTGATAAGCTAAGATTCACTCCCAGTAGGCGGCGGCTCAGCGTGTGCAAAGCTGCTAAAAGCAGCTTGCGAGCGAACAACTCGGAATGAGGGCCAATGTGCACTGCAGGGGAGGCAGATATAACATGTGCAGAAAGAGTTAGATTTGGGTGGGTT